>NC_052509.1:61482480-61487700 GCF_014356525.2 Nilaparvata lugens
TATATTCTTCTTATTCCAATCTCATAATTCTAATTGGAAAATTTCCATACCATATGTTAATATAGAACTATAATCTAGAGAGAGTACCTCTTCGAAACAGTTGTTAACTGGTAACTAAATTAATAATTTTGTCAGGTTGGCATTAAGCTGAGTTGACTTTGTTAGGTTGAGACCAAGTTGAAGATTGGAATGCATTTATCGCGGAAAAATTGATTGGCCACTGCTACTTCAATCCTGGGAATATTATATTACTAGCCGTCAGGCTCGCTTTGCTCGCCATATCCGTTTAGCCAGATGTTTAGTCTGGCCCCCGACTGGATTGTCCTAACATATGATAAAAATGCTCAAATGAAAAATGCAGGCGAGCGAAGCGAGCCTGCTGATTTCATTCTTGATCGATCCAGTCGGGGGTCCAGGGGGCGGAGCGCCCTGGCTAGACGGATATGGCGAGCGAAGCGAGCCTGACGGCTAGTTATGTATATTATATGATAGAATTATAGTACCCTTTGAAATTAATAAAATAATAGAATAAGGCCCCTGTTTCATAAAAACTTGGAAGTCCTGTAATACAGGAACAGCTGATTTTATCGGCTATATTGAGCATGTAATTGGAATGGTGATTCTCCTGTATTACGTGACTTATAAGTTTTATGAAATAGAGCCAAGAATAAAAATTATAACCACTAGTTTAAGTGATCACACCATCGTCAGGTTAAAAAAATAATTCTATCTTATAAATACAAGAAAGTAGCCCTGAATTCATACATTTATTTATTTAATTACATTGAAGATCATGTCTCTATTTTCCCTCATACTCTCATTCACCTACCACACTATACATTCCTCAATCCCCCCGCCTCGTGTAAAACATACTTCAAAACTCCTCACATTCTATCATATCCTGTCATATCCAATCCGGTTGATCCAGATCCTCAATTCAGATTTCAATTTGTTAGGCAAACGAGAAGAATATCAACTCTGATACATGGCATCGTAGCTACGGTGGGGGTAGCTACGATGGCATAAGATGTCTATCTGCTATCAACAGACCTAGGGCTGTGTAGTTGTGAATCATAAAATGACGGCCATAAAACGAGACAGGGAGAGAGAGAGAGAAAATGAAACTGTCAGCATTGGTTGAGTGGGGGAAAGTTGGTAGTATTTATGAGGAGTAAAAGAGAGGGAGAAGAGTGAAAGGAGAGAGAGGAGACTAAAAAAGTGATAGTGACTCTGTCAGCATTGGTTGGATGGGGGGAAGTTAGTTGTATTTATGAGGCAAACTGACAGTTTGAAGTGAACCACATTGGAGGAGAAGTCATGGGCGATAGAAAAAATGTCAGCATTAGTTAAATATGGGAAGTTGGTGGTGTTTATGAGGAATCCTGTCAGTAGAAAGTGAATTGAATTGAAGCAGGAGACCTGCCGCGAGGAAAGGCATTGATATGGAGACTAAGCAGAGCACTTGGCTGGAAATAGCTTATAAAACTCCAGTCAAGTGAGGCTCGGGTGGGCGGTGGGTGGGGGAAATGATAGTTATCAGAAAAATGGTACTTGTAGAAGTAGGTACTAGGCTTGCGAGCTGCGAGATGGGATAAAGCTTCATGCGATACTGCAATAGAATAGCTTGAGAGTGTACATGTTAAAAGATGCAGGCTAAAAGGGTTGATGGACGCTGGGTGGAAGAAAGAGAGATGAAGGAGGAGCGGAAGAGAGACGGAGTCGAGGAGAGAGCGAAAGAGGGGAAAATGATGATAAAGGAGAGGAGGTTGGAAGGGCAGGGATGGAAGATGGGAAATGGTGAGGGGTTGTGGTGGTGATGGACGTGGTGGAGGTGGAGGAGAAATAAGAGGATGTAGAGTGTAAGAAAAAGGAGAAGTGGTGTAGATGAAGAAGAGGGGAGGATTAAGAGGAGAAGGAGGAGATGAATGAGAAAGGGGTTATGGAGGAAAACAAGGTGAATGAGTGGAGGGTTCAGAAGAAGAATAAGAAGAAGAAGAAAAAGAAGAAGAAGAAGGAGAAAAAGAAGAAGGATGAGAAGGAGGAGAAGGAAGAAAAGTAGGAGAAGGAGGAGAAGGTGGAGAAGGAGGAGAAGGAGGAGAAAGTGGTGAAGGAGGAGGAGGAGAAGGAGGAAAAGTAGGAGGAGGAGGGGAAGGAGTAGAAGGAGGACAAGGAGGAAAAGGAAGAAAAGTAGGAGAAGGAGGAGAAGGAGAAAAAGGAGGAGAAGGTGGTGAAGGAGGAGGAGAAGGAGGAAAAGTAGGAGAAGGAGGGGAAGGAAGAAAAGTAGGAGAAGGAGGAGAAGGAGGAGAAGGAGAAGTAGGAAAAGAGGTGATGGAAAAGAAGGAGGTGGGAGTGGTGATGAGGAAGAAGGAGGTGATGAGGAAAAGAGGGGATGGAGAAAAAGGAGAGGCGAAAAGAGAAGTAGGAGAAGGAGAGGAGGTGAAGCTGTGGTAAAGGAGGAAGGTAGGAGGAGTTAGAGAAGAAATAGAGGCGAAAAATGAGCACAGATAGAAACAAGAAATGGAAAATCAGAGAGAGAAAAAAGTCACAGTTGAGAAGAATTACAAGGAAAATAAAAGTAATCAATAGGAGAATGAGAAAGATGGAGACATCAGCAGCAATAGTGAGAGGAGAAAGATGTGAAGTGAGGCAGGAAAACGAGAGGAATTTTGTTCTCCTTTCCATAGAAATTAATAGGAAAACATCAAGAAGAGAGTGTGAAAATGGAGAGGAAGATAAGAAAATAAGGAAAATACAAATAAGGAGAAGATTGGAAAAGAACGGAATCGGAAAGTAGAAGTAATAATATTAAAAGAAGAAGGAGGAGCACAAAAGGGGGAGGATAATAAAGAGAAGAAGTGACATTGAAAAAAAAACTCGAATATACACAATAAAGGATGATAATGAGTGAGCAAAATTAGAACATGGATCTCTTGAAGAGAAATATACTACAAATTGATGGAGGAAGTGAAGAGTCGGAAAGGTGAAGACAAGATCAAAATCTGGTGAAGAAAACAATGAAAAGAAATATCAACCAGTAGAAAAACAGAAGAGATAAACTAGAGAAGGCATGTGAGAATAACAGAAGGAAGTAAGAACAAGAAAAACAATGAATAGAGGGTATGGTAGAAGGGATGATGATGATGATGATTAAATATCATTGAGAGAGACAGAGAGCAGTCTGATAAAAGATGAGAGTTTTCAGGTGATAAGAGAACCCGCTAAAAAGGCTCTCAACCGATGTAGGAGATATTCATGCCGAGATAAGAAATCTGTGTAAACTTGGTAACATGAAAAATCTGATCCATGACCTGCAGCATTGGGGCTGTCCTGTCGTCCTCGACAATTTCCTACCCTGACCACTTCAGGACATCTCGTCCTTTTATTATCGTCCTTTTTATTATCATCCTGTTTCTCATCCTTTCTCTATTTTCGCTCTTGATTGCACACAAGGCAACAAGAGTCCTTCATCCTTTTTATCGCTTTCGTATCCTTTAAGGCAATCTCACAAATATAGATCACTTGTCAGATAGCTTGTTTGTTCATGGATGGTTGGAAAAACTCTTTTATTTTCAAGCACAGTTCATGATTTTCAATTATAGCTTCAGTATTTTGAAATTGCAGCTTCGCTTGTCAATCATGGGAAGCCTAACCTTCCAGTTAGAGTTTTGAAGTATGTTTTACACGTGGCGGGGGGATTGAGGAATGTATAGTGTGGTAGGTGAATGAGAGTATGAGGGAAAATAGAGACATGATCTTCAATGTAATTAAATAAATAAATGTATGAATTCAGGGCTACTTTCTTGTATTTATAAGATAGAATTATTTTTTTAACCTGGCGATGGTGTGATCACTGAACTAGTAGTTATAATTTTTATTCTTGGCTCTGTTTCATAAAAGTTATAAGTCCTGTAATACAGGAGAATCACCATTCCAATTACATGCTCAATATAGCCGATAAAATCAGCTGTTCCTGTATTAAAGGACTTCCAAGTTTTTATGAAACAGGGCCTTATTCTATTATTTTATTAATTTCAAAGGGTGCTATAATTCTATCATATAATATACATAATCACCTAATTTGATCAGCTGTGGTAGAATATTATTGCAATGGAGCTTGGAGAAAACACTCCTCATTTCAACCGATAAAACAATTCAATAGCTGTTGACTCTGTCATAGAGAAACAATAGCATAAGTAGATATCCCATGGTATAGGGCGTTTATGTCGCAACTTTTACTGTTATCTCAAGCCGATAGTTCATGTAATTCTTCCCGTGTAGCTGTGTGACACTGGTAGTCTCTCATATTGTGCCGTTCATACACTCTCACCCCAACAAAACAGTAAAATTCGACAATAATTAACAGTAATCGGCTTGGGATAACAGTAAAAGTTGCGACATAAACGCCCTATACCATGGGATATCTACTTACGCTATTGTTTCTCTATGACTATGTTCATAATTAATCTTATATCATATAGGCCAGTTTGAGACTGTGTTAGTGGGTTTGACCACACTTTTTCGAAAAGTTAGTACAGAATTTAAGTTTTCTCGATTATGAGTACTTTGCATGTACTTCGTTTTTTTCTGTTTCGGACGCTATTTTACAACCGATAATCATGAAAATGGTTCCAAATTGTTCAGAAAGATTTGGAAATATCGCGCTTTACCTTGAAATTCCAATTTGCCAACTATAAAATGACTTTGAAAATTGATAAACTTGGAGAAAATTTGACAGTCAATGGAAGAAATTTGGTAAGTAATATCAAAATTTGGAGGTAAGGCGCGAAATGTCCAAATCTTCCTGAACAATTTGGTACCATTTTCATGATCATCGGTTGGATAATAGCGTCCGAAACAGAGAAGAACGAAGTGCCTGTTTCAGCCCTTTTCCAGAACAGTAAAATTGCTCTTGAATTAAAACTTATATTCAATAAAATCATCTTCCTTGTTTTTATTATTGTAATTAATATCCTAGAGAATCATGTATGTAGAACAGTATGTTACTATATGCAACTATGAATATAATTGTAGATTTGTGGACTACTACTGTAACGTTTTCTGAAGTTTTGAACTGAATCTGATACTATTTTGATTCTGTGATTCATTTAGAGTTTAAAATCAACCTTAAAAATTCAAAATTTTAAATCATCATTCCTGGACCGAAAATCAAGTAACGAAGCAGTGTGTGATTACGTAACCTTATCTTTTGGACAACATTAA
>NC_052509.1:61487800-61525885 GCF_014356525.2 Nilaparvata lugens
AATTCAGGCCTTTTCCCAAGTTATAATAGTAATTTAATACGCAATAGACTAGAGCCATTATTGTAAGTGATTAGCGAAATAAATTATTTCTCTCTCTATTATGACGGCCATGACTTCGGAGTTTCCCATGATAGATATTTAAAATTGTGGCTCCGAGTCGTCGAGGAATGTAGATTATGGAATTATCTCTAAAACTTAGCCTTCTTGTCGCGACATAAAATGCGATAATTTGGAAAACAGCAAGCATTGAATTATAACAACTACCGATTTTGCAGTTACTATATTGGTCCAAGGCTGTAGAAGCCACGCGACGATTGGTCAAATTGATTCCATTCGCCCAATAGGAGACCTGTTTCTAATACAGTAGTGGGGATTCCCCAGTCGAGAGACCAGATTACGTTCCGGAGGACACTTTGCTAGGAGCACTACGAGAGTAAAGATGTAGTCACTATGTTTCGCCCTTTTTGGGCAGGTTTATAAGTTTATATCAGTAGTTTAGTTTTTATTTTTATTAATGTTTAAATTTACTAGTAGTGCCATGTCCTGAAAGGTTTAATTGTGTTTCTTCATCATGTACGAATAATTGTTTCTTCAAATAACCGAAGCGGTTCATGTGTGTCCCCAACCACTTCTGGACTACCACCCCTTTGGTTCCGCAACTTTATGTAAAACCGCTTCAAGACACCCGTCAGACGACAGGTCTAGGGACGTAAGAGGACGTCGCCGTCAAGCCAAATTCAACCGGTAAAGCTCACCGCCAAAAACAAGGTACTGTAACCCCGACGATAAAGCAACGTACAAACCAACGAAAGTGCAGTGTAGTGAAACAAAGGTTCATTCGAGAATGTCAATAACAGTTTCACCTAAAATTGAAAATAAGCTTTAAATTCGAGAAAATGTGATTATTCAATTGCAAATTATTGTTGATTCTATTAATTCATTCACTATGAAGAGATAGCAGACCTCATGTGTGTCTCCAGCGTTATTGCCCTGTCACCAGCTGGCTCAAATCTTTGAATAGTAGACTTGAGATGCGCGGGTACACTTGCGTCAGGTGAGTAATTTTCATAACGGCAATGAAAGTTGTGTGAGTGCGCCACACCAGATTTTTTAAAATTGTCCATGCTTCTTGTTGTAATTCCGAATGGAATACATTCTTATTTATGTATTCTATCATCACATTCTCATCTACATTTTTATTTAAACTATGGTATAATTGTGTATGATATCATCTGTTTTTCATCATTTTATATAACTTCCTAACTGGCTTTACACGTATTAAGATGCTATTAAACATAACTTATCATACACATGATGAACATTTATGTGTATGTCAAGTTCCGTTCAATCTAATAGAATTTATAAGGATTGAGTTATTAACATTTTGTCAATAACTCTGGTGTGAACCCAACTTTAGTTGTTTGTGTAAAGTGTTTGTATCTTCTAGATAATTCTGAATGATACGATATGGGTGAGTAATTAAGGACTTGAATATTCAAAACTGTTTTGCAAATGGTGGAAGCTTCCCCGTATTTTGTAGAAAATTTAGCACTCAGCTCCTGAGTGGGAGTAATCAACTGGCGGTGAATTTGGGGTCTTTTGTTCGGTTTAGGGACCCCTCGATTGTGCTTCGCGGCGATTGGCCAGCTATCGGCGGTTCGGATCTGGTTAATTATAATTATTGATTAAGTGCGATTTGCCAAGTTATTGTTGAAATTGCGCAATTTCAACAATTACTTGGCAAATCGTGCTCGACCAAAATTGAATCTGTTCGGCCATTATTCTTTGCAAAGAGCTTAGTCGACTCTGAGCTTTGTCGGGGAGAACGCTTCTAATTGAGCGCGATTGACTTATAGAGGTGCGTACAGATTTACGCGCCGCGAACATGAGCAATTCACTTTTAATCAGCTGATGCCAAGCTTTTTATATCTATATCTTACCGTTTCTGTAAGAATATAGATATAATCACCTGATTAAAAGTGAATTGCTCATGTTCGCGGCGCGTATATCTGTACGCACCTTAGGAATCAATGAAAGGTATTCGATGGTAGAGTTCTCAATAGATATTCATGTTCATTAGTTCTTCAAGCCTATACTGCTTGTCATAAAAAGTTATAATATTTTTTATAATTAATTCATACAATAAGTATATCATCAAAATGATGGAGAGAGAAAAAATAAGGTAACCTTGTCCTATTCCTCTCACAAATTTAGATAAGGTTATATGAGGTATTTTTTTCAAATTCAAATTAATGGCACTACCGGCAAAGAGCAAGTTAATTTTAGTTTTGTAGAATCTAGAGAACATCTGAAATGTGTGGAGTGATCCGTGGTCTAGTGGATAGAGTGCTTGCCTAGCAGCATAGAGATCCCGGGTTCAAACCCTCTCATTACCAAAAAGTTTTTTAACCAGATCACTCCCGTGTTATCGGATGGGCACATTAAACTGTCGGTCCCGGCTGAAGTATGACAGTCGTAAGGCCCATTGACGGCTCAAAATTATATATTCAGGCGGTGGGATCTTCCCGCAAGGGACTCCCCACCAACAAAAGCCATACGAATTTACTTTTATCTGAAATCTTTGATTGAAAATTCACAAAATTTCGACAAGATATGAGTTTTGAAGTTGATAAAGTGTGTTACATCGGAAATAATGATAAAGAGGAATTGAAGGACAAGAGACGGAATTATGAGAGTTACCTTCAACGATTTAAAACAAATCAATGTCAATATTATCAACAACAATGAATTAGATCTAGTTGGGTACAGATGAAATATTGTGAGTGTGTTGATTCAAGAAAAGCTATTGAAAATAGTAGAAATAAAGTATCTATCTAGTTGAATTGAAATAATTCATGCTTCTTCCAAAAAAGGAACAATATGAACATGGAGGATTCATTGTAACAAATTTTAAAAATGATATGACTTCAAAATAAACAATTTTAAAAAGGGTACTTGGATTTATATTTTTATTTAAATTCAAAAGTAGTCCTATAGGAAAAAAGACAAATTGTTAACATTATGATCCGCGAAAGCAATAATTTCCATAGTCTCTTCTTGTGTAGTTGAGAAGTTGATATTGTGGTAGTTATTCATATTAAACAAAAGAGACTAAGAAGCCGTATTGGCTGTGAATTTTTCGTCTTCTGAAGCTTTAATATAATAAGATTTCTATAGTAATTTGAAAAATCTTTCATCGTAGTAATGCTCTAACCACTAACAAGAGATTCCAGTTATCACACTTTTAACTCTAGTTATGTACTGTTTACTCTAGTAACGGTAGCCTCAATGAATATAGGTACTGTACTTTGAGAGCGTATTTCAGATCTCTAGAAACCATCTGGCCATTATAGTTGAGCTTACAAATAATGAATGAGAAAAATTAGGCCTGGAAAACTTCACACACTTCTTGTGTCAATGCCTCCCAAGGACAGCTGCTAGAATTTTAAATGGAAGTGCTTCTTTCAAAGCACAACACTGACCTATCTCACTAAGTTTCTAGTGAACCTAGATGACTTATCAGCTCCATCATGAAGTTGGGTCTGCATGTGGAAGATGTAAGCTGAACAAATGCTACTCTAAAATGTGAAACATATCTGTATCATGAGGGGAGAATCAATCCAGACTCTATTCTTATGAGCGGTGCTGTTTAAAAACAATAATCTATGTGAGATAACATTATTCTCACATGGGAGGAAACTCTTATTTATTATTCTCATAGTAAATGTGTTCATCTAACACATTTTGTGTCACGTAAGGTGTCAGATTCATTCATGAATGAGAAGTCCATCCATTTATGAATGGAAACTTCAACAGCCACTACTGATACATCTAAAGTGTCGGAACACAGAATACTATCCACAACTCTCAATAGCAACATAAAAAGTTTATAAGGTTTCAAAGTGTGACAAGTCTCATGAGAGAGTGTTACATACTAGATACCTATCTCATTCTCTATTGAAACATACCATGGTAAAGGTGTTGGAGCATCTAGATTGTCCGTAGGTTGGAGACTATGAAAAGTTGATAAGTTTCAAATGTGTCACCAAGTCCTACATTGTTTCATATCAGATAACTATCTCGTTAATCCCAAACCATGATTTTCAATGGTAAAGGTGTTGTTGGTGACAGGGTTGGACCCAAGTACCAGGATTGTCCACAGAGTCATGAAAAGTTTATAAGTTGTCAGACGTGTTGCTAAGTGTTGGAGATTGTGGAATAATGGTAGAGATAACATGATCCAAAACTGCAGTGTGAAGTGCAACACCAAAGGTGTCAACAGAATTGCTATTATTAATGCAATGGTTCAAAATGCAGTTCTCCGAGAGATCTTCGATAAGACTACTGTAAGACCCACTTAATAGTGTCAGTGTTACTTAGGAATAACATCAATTGAAACCATCCAAGAAATGCTGACAGTGGAAGGTGAATATCAGTGGAGTGTCCTTCAAATTGCAACTGAACCCTTCCATCCAAAACTCAGCACAACGATTTATTGTTTCGGCGTTGACACTTCAAAAATAAGCAGCCCAACCCTTCTCTAGTGGGTCAACCCTTTTCTGTCTTCGATACAGTGTTTACTTGTTTACTTTCGACACAATGAACCGATCTGTGGAATAGTGCACTAGATATTGGAGTGCTCTCGAACGGGATGACGTGAAAGGAGTCTCGAAGGCCTGATGGTACTTGGCCTGCCATCAGGCTGGCGAGATGGGAGAATGGACCATTATAGTAAGATTGGCAACAATGATAGGACATCGGTTGTTAATGAGGACGGTTGAGGAGATTATCATAGAGGCTGTGATCTGTATGAGGGTACACAGATAGACGATTTCAACAATGTATTGTTTAAAATATGGGAAATGGAAAATAAAACAGAGAAATAATTGAGAAATGATTAATTGAAAATACTTTGAGAAGAATTGATGTGAAGATAAATCTTGTTTAGATTTGGGAAATCTGTTCGATCTGAATAAAACAAACATTTAATTGGAAATACTTTGAGAGAATTTAATATGTGGAGATAAATCTTGTTTAAATTTGGAAAATCTGTTTTATCTGAATGATAAAATATGAGAAATGAAGAATGAATAATATAATTGAGGAATGATAAATTGGAAATACTTTGAGAGAATTCAATTTGAAGATGAATCTTGTAAAGGCTTGGAAGATTTGTTATATCTGAGTGTTGATGGTTGAATGCTTGAGAAGACATTTAAAAATGTCGATTTCAGATGATAAAATGGTGTTATAACAATGCACAGGAAACTACTTGATGAAAATAAAAACTAAGAATATAATGAGAAGGCGTTTGAAAAAAAATACTTGATTCTGTGATAATTTGAGAATGAAATAGGATGACACTCTATTTCAATCATGAAGTTTATAACTGACAGATGTATGATATTCACAGAAATTTTGGTGTGCATAATTCCTATTATAAATTTAAATATCTGCTGTATGCTAAGTTAACGTAGGGTTAAAGAGGATTATGAAACAAAGATATATGTCCTCTATATTGGTGAAAAATGTTGAATTTCGATGAACTATTTTCAATTTGGGAAACGTACTTCTGTCTGATTTCCCCTGACATTCATTGATCTTATGACACAAATGAAGGAAAATGAAGCATATCCTCAATGTGTACTTCAATAATATTGAGCAAGAAAAATCCATAAATAACATATCTATAGATCGATATTTGATACAACTATGTTTAAACTCAATTAAAACAATGGGTTTGATGATAGAGTTGATGAATTATAATATTGATATAATTTTATTCATTGAAGAATATTATGATAATAACCATAATTAATCGCTATAGCTAACAATCTTTTTCAAAGATCAAGTTGATTACTTTATCCTTCTCAAACCACAAACATTTTTATTCTAAATAAGAACAGACTCCTCTCCACCCACATTGGCTCAAACCTTCGTGGATGAGATACATGTTAATTTTTCTTTTCTTTTCACTTTAGTATCATAATGATTATTATGTTTTTATTGTACAATACTTATTTTGATCATGTGCGATAGATTACAAACTATGAGTGTACATGTTGATTCATTTGAAGTTGTACTAACTGTGAAGTATATTCAATTGTGTATTTATTTCACGCAATAATAATCTTGTTTGTTTCATGTTTTTAAGAAACTTTTCTTATTAATCCATCCAAATTTAAAATTTTTGTTTTATTCTAATTTATATTTAAGATTGTGATTTGGTGTAGAAATTTGAATGGACTAACCTATAATATTTGGACAATTTAAACTAAATTAGGAATTGAAGAAGTTTTAGACAATAGCCTGTTTTTTCTTTTCCGATTCTTGTATTTTTTGCTAACCTTATAAATAAATAATAAATGAATGAATGAATTGAATTTGATTCACGGATCTCTCTGATAAGTAGCCGATTAAAAACGTTTCAACTTTCAGGACTCCACAAAAATACGGTACGCTTCTCCCAAACCTTCATAATCCATTTTTGGACAATAATTTCTATGGTGAGATTCACTACAAACTGACAGCATTCCTCATAAACAACACAAACTCTAACCCCATTCAACCAACGCTGACAGCTTTAAGCAGCTTTAAGCTTACAGTATCACTGTATAGCGCACCCAATTTTCCAGCACTTTATTTCGACGCCAAAAACTTTGCAACAGCTCTGGTGCACTTCAGCAATTACTCCACATTTCTTCAAAGTTCTTGTCAAAGTTAAACATGTCTGGCTTGTTCATCGGCAGCTATTTGCGACATAAATTGTAGGCTCCACTTCCAACAAGACGACAATGGTCTAGTTTTAATAGGCTGGCGGTCAGCTATAGAAGGAGCGGAAAGACAAGTAGTAATAAGGTTCACGAAAAGCTGTTGTGGGTGGGGGAGCCAATAATTCTGAGGAGGGTAGGTGGGTGGAGGGTGGGAGGAAAGACCACATCCCCGTGGAGGAGTCTCAAGCTTTGTGTCCGTCTCTACAGAAAATCGGGGGATGAATTATTAACATGAGTCTCGTAGGCTGCGGTGGACTATAGTCGGGTAGCGTCCGAGTTTTGTTGTCTCGATTTTGTTGTTAACGATTTTCTTGCGTGACTGATACTACCGAAACCCATCTCCAACCCCCCACCCCTTCCAGGACTATTTTTGTCACGGAGAAGAGAGTCGCTTGTTTTTCTTTTTCTTCTTCTAGTTCTACTAACTCGTGGCCGGCAGATAGAAGATAATAATTTCGGGCCTCTTTTCTTTTTTCTCCGCCCTAACTACTGCTCAATTGTCGTCGTTCAAGTCTCCTAACTACCCCGAGTTGTCGTAACAACCGGTATTGTCGCGTCGGATTATCGACGCAATCCTTCTCGATAGCCCGATCAGTTTCCCGGAAGAGCCCCTCGCGGTAAGAGCGGTTAACGGTCAAGGTGTAAGATTCAAAAAATATTCGTTGTCAATTCTCGCGGAGAGCGTTGTGAGGTTCAGAAAAATAGTGGGGAGCTTCAGAAACAAGTGTATTATTCGATCTGGATGGTGAAGAGATTCTAAGGAACGTTAGATCTGTAAATCTTCAGTCATAAAATATACATTAGGGGTACACGACTGGTGGAAGCTGATGTAATATCTGTGAGATTCTAGTGGATAAAGTGTAAGATTGGATTATAGCTAAGGATGTTGGTGAAAAATTGTGTGATTTTGAAAAACGTAAGGGGTTAGTGGAAATTAGTCTTGGATATAAAAGTGTAGTATACAACAGGGAGTGGCTGGATAAAGTAGCTGTTAGATTTTAAAAAAGTGGAGAATAAAATCTTGCTGTCCGCATGGAAATGGTAGCTGGACAAACTCTGATGAAATTGGAAAAAGTATGCATAATTTAATATCAATATAAAAATTGATTTGTTTCAATTCATCAAGATTAGAATACATTATTGTTCGTAAATTTCATTTGGAATGAAGATGTATACCATAGTATATCATATACTGATGAGAATCTATTTACTCAGAGGAACAAGTATCTACAAATTTTTGAGTCTGACGCTATCGGGTCCTAATCGTTTCGCGAGTTACTCGTGTTTTGACTTCAAGATGTTATGAACTTTATAATTATTCACGACGTCAATATACCCTAGATACCCTATTATATTATGTTCTATAAATAATATTGAGTTGTAGATAATTTTTGTAGACAACAATTGAATAGTATCCACAAATGTAAAGTGTCAGCAACAAAATCTCTTGAAAATACTAACGGAGTCTATTTTAAGGTGAAATCTACAAACATCCAGAATTATAATTGCTGAGTTTTCAATATTTGTAACGAGCGATTCATCAGTTCTCAATCACTATCATAGTTTGAAATGTGGAAAACAAAATTTCCAATCCAGCTCAAAGGATGAGATTGATAAACCAGTGAGAGCTTCTTGTGACTTTCCACAAAATCCCCCCTTTTCGCACTGATATTATATACTTTATTCGAGCACTTCTGTTGAATTGAAAAATTGGTTTATCAATTCTCGAGCCTCTGAATAGAATCGTAAAAAATTCACTACAGTAAGAGTTCACTCATCTACAAGCTCTAAATTTGGTTGAAGTAATGCTCACTAAATTCATTTGATCACCCTGATTCCATCACCTAATGCGAAGCGATAGTTATTCTCGCTTGAAAGAACTTTTCTTAGAGAAGTTTAGAAGTCTTATAGACAGGGGAGTTTGACGTGAAACTAACGGTTAAAAGATTCAAATTTGATTCAGGTAATTATGATGCAGAGTTAAGAATTACGTTCGGGAATTTGAAATGGAAGCTCATCACACTTAACATGTATTAGATTTTGTTGCAAGACAGAATGTTGCGAATCAAGAAATTCAACAGAAAATGTTGCAAATCACGAAGCCCGACATGCAACGAGGTGTTGAGTGTTTTGACGGCGATCTCAGATTCCTTATCAGTTATTTATTATGTTATTAATGGGCTTGCCCTCTATATAGGGTAAGTGACTCGTTTTTGTGAATTATTCAGTGATAAACAAGTCTAACCTTCATTGATACTGCATGAGCCACCACTCAGCTTTAAAGCGGGGCTATAGACGCTCATCAGACTTCACCGCTCTCTAAACTATTGACTGTCCCACACTTATTTCATCTGGTTTTGAGATTGAATTGATACTGAAATACTTTCAAATTCAATTCAATTTATTTATTCAAGTAAGTCACAATACATTCTGGTCTATACACGAATCTACAATAAATTAGTACAACAGCTAAATATGCAACAAATTTCACATATTATGAAAACTTATTAATCACGATGAAGATTGAATGGAACATTAGAATATTGATAATATAGTATTGTAATGTAACTACATAAATCAGCGGTGTTTGAACAATGAATAAAAGATAACAGTGATACTCAGTCACAGACATAAATAATCGATTTCTCTTTCAATTCGGATGGCTTACGCGATTTATGAACGCGTTTGGAACTTACGCGATTTTACCTTTTCTCTACATTTAATAATTTGGTTGTATTGTGAGAGATGTTGTGGTATTCCTACATAATTTAGAGAAAAGGACATTGATGTTGCCAATACCTCTCACTATATTTTTTTGTTCAAAATGAATTTATGTTACAGAACCAACTTTCATGGTACATTAGAACAAAATTATTGAATGAAAAAGACTAAGAAATTGTCAAAAAAACACTGATTTATTGATAAATAGAAAGACCGGTTTTGGTTATTACAATTATTGACAATTTCTTAGTCTTTTTCATTCAATATGAATAATTACCACAATATCAACTTCTCAACTACACAACAAGAACAAAATTAGTTCAGCTGAGGATGTGGTAGGTGTTATCATGAAACCTGGCTCTGTAATGTAAATTAATTTTTGAACTTATGTAAATTAATTATTTATTATTAATTAAATTAATTAATTATTTTGAATTAATGTAAATTAATTTCACCACTAATTGACAACATCAACGTCTTTTTCTTTCAATTTTCTCTACTTGTTAATCTCAACTTTTATCGAAATAACTGATTTATTTATTTCGACCAAAAAAGTTTAAATGTTTTATACAGATTAGAATATTTCCGCCTGTTAATTCTGTTGTAACTCGTTATTCGAATGTAATCTCGGGGTAACGCTCCTCTGAAACTCGACACAACCTGAATTTTTCTTCACTATTTCCTTCAAATTCGAGCGATGAACTGATTTATTACTCCAGATGGAATAGTGTGTAGATTTATTCATCTACTATTATGTAGCTATATGGATGGATTCTTCAAAAATGGGTGAACTCACTCATTTGTTATCTATAGTATTAGATGTATCCAATAATTGCGTCATTTCTTCTACCGTCATGTAACTTCATGGATGAATACTTCAAAAATGGTTTTGTAAACTAACTTTTCTATAATATTGTATATATCATCCAATAATTAAGGCGCTTTTGGAAGATGGCTTCACGTTTACCCTATGGACGCGATAGAATCTGGAAATAATAAGAATGAGTTTGATGATGATAATGATAAAGTCTACTCGTATGATATTTAGACATTCAATGACATTTGAATAATATTTAATTCAAGTAGAAAGTACAATAAGGATGCAAACTCAACTCTCAAATTGTTCAGGAGAGACTGAACCAGGTAAAAAATGAAAAAGCACAATTTTTGTCAAAATTCTGTTTTGAAACACAAATTCTCTGTGATGTCTCGAAACATATACAGAAAATGAGTGCATCATTTCCAGAAATATAATGTGCATTATTCGCAGTGGATTAGACACCAGTGAATTATATAAATTATATTATTATACTAAATGAATTATATTATTATCACACACCACAGTGAATTATCTATGAATTTCATGATTATAGGCTCTAATTTGTAAGCTGTAAGTTGATTGGCGGAAATTTTCTACTCAATTTCTGGATGTCACGGTAGGTGGGGCTTAAAGTAAGCAAAGTTGGAATCTTGTTTTTCGGTAGAAGCAATACAATATTAATTATGTATCAGACGAGAGCAGTTTGGACACACGATATAGTGCGGTAAACACTGCTGAGGGGTCAAGGGGGTTCCTAGATGGAAATTGGGGGTACAGGGGGGTTCAGAGGAGGGTTTATAAGGGGTATAATACTGACCAAGCATTCCGCAAACTTGCCAAGCCACGACATTCAACGTACAGCACACACAGTGGCTCGTAACACAAACCGAGAGAAGAAAAACTTAATGAAATATTCACTGGAAATAACAACAAACAACGCTAGCTAATCAGACTGGACACGGAAGTTGAAATGTGGCTCACATTTCCAAGACTGGCCGGTTTTTTGTCTGTTCATCGAAGACGTTTCACTTTCTTTCAATGTTATGGAGAGGCTTTGGGGTGGGTTTTCTAATTAACTGTTCAATTGTTGAACAGAAAAAATTTTGGGCTGACGCCCTTTCTCTCTTTTGATCTTTTTTCTGCTTGATCGTGTAGAATAGATGAGTAGATGAAGTATTTCCTCATAATTTCTTATACAGATGTGACTAAATGGCATATTAAATACTATAAAGGCCGGCAGAAACGTTTAATGGACTACAGAAGTACAACTGCTCGTTTATTTATGCAAGCTAAATAATGCGTTCATTAAGATTTATTTTTAAAAAAGAAATCTTTATTTACATACACAAAATTTGGAATTAAATAATTTTGACAAGTGAATTTTGAGTACCTCTCGCTTCGATGTTGTAAGCAGGACTGACGCTCGATGCGTGAGAAAGCTGGCTCCAACAGTTTCAGGAGAGTTCTAAGAAGTTGTATTGAAACTGCTGACTGCTGTAGGTTCTCACGATGTAACTTGCATGAATTCATCTGTCCAATAGCACAATAATAGTGGACAAGGACTGCCCTAACCTCAAACTACAAACTGAAAACTACTACAATAACTCCTATCAGATACAAATAAACAAGACTTCTGTTCCTCCTTATTTATATTAATAGCCGAAATGAATTAAAACATTCACAATTATTTTCTGAAGATTTTACCACGAATGCCAAAAATACTGAAAATCCTGTTGTGAGACTCAATATCCACTTGCATAGTTCCATTGTATCCACATTATATAATTTTCAAAACAACTTATTACTTTTCCAGCCTCTTATCAATTTGAATCATGAACCTAGCATGCTCTAATTCAATGAATGGAATACTGGAACATTGAACATGAAACATTGTACACTATTTCCTTCTGTTTGGATTCATCGACTAATGAAAATCTAATTCATCATTTTTTGATTTCATCACAAATCACGATTAGTATAGATTAACATACTAATTAATAGACTAACACTGACCAGGAGACTTTTTTGAGAGCTTGAAGTTGAAAGTTACTCACTTTTACGACGAGATCTTTTGTTCTTTGTGATCCTTTACTTCATGATTCTCCTTTACTTTTCACTCCACTTATTACTCTACTTTTTACTTTGATTTTTACATTACCTCTTACTTAACTCTTTACTGTTTCACTCTGCTTTTATTTTAGCCCCTACTTTGATGTTATATTCTTTGAATGAGTTGTGAAAGCCAATTCCAATAGTTAGCCTCATGAATTATCAAAAAATGAAAATGGTTTCCCCTTTTTCAACATTTGGAAGAATTTCCTAATAGTTATCGAGACAAGCTTCTTGTATATCTCTTTTCTGTATAGGGCTACTTTTATAGAAATAGATAAAAAAATGAAAAAATTAGTACCCTTTTTGAAATATTTAATCACAACATGTTTCAAGACATTGATATCACTTGAAAATGGCATCAATGTCCGAAACATGTGATTAAATATTTCAAAAAAGGGTGCTAAGATTTTTGTTTTTCTTTCTAAGCTTCTTGGAACCTGAATCAATTCTGTTAAAGCTTCGTCACGTCAACGAAATTTTATGGAGGTCATTTTTTCATATTCTATTCATTTTAAACTTCCACAATTTATATTTATTCTAGAAATTTTAATTAATTTGTGTGTTTTCTGTTCCAGGGTGACCTATTCACAGGCCTAAATGACGGCTGCTGAGTAGAGCCGAGGCTCTGGCCGCCGTGGACATGGGTAAGCACCAGCCGGGAGTGGGGGAGGACCCACACCCACCCTGCCACAGCTCAAACACGACATGATGTACCACCCTGGTATGGGCGCGCCCCATCCTGGACCCCCGAACGCCAGACCTCATCAGGTAGGCACAGACCCACTCATTTCGTTTGTTAACATCATACCGTATTATGCAAAAGTAAGAGTAGAAACAAATTATGTGATTTGATGAATAATTTTACATCATTATGTTCCTGTAGAAACAATTTTTTTTTATTCAATCATTAAAAATTACACAACTTACATAAAATTGCCACAGTCTCAAGCCCAAAACGGTTCCATTTCTAATTTATAAAACTGTCCAAATGTAGCTAGGTTATGTGTCACTTCAACATTTTTCAATTACAAACTCCAATCTATAATCCAGAATAAAAAAAAACATTTCAAAATTCAAAAATACTTCTAGAATGGATTGAATTAATTACCAACAATTAAATAAGTCTAAACGTTCAAGAAACTTTGTAATTTCGAGACCAAAATGACAAAATCACTATTATTTAGAACTTCAATAACCTGCTCTAGAACATGGGTTTCCCATTGATAGTTGAGTAGGTTAACTTCCGGAAAAATGTAGTTTATTTATATTTGTAGTAAATTCCATATAGTGTATTTTTTTGAATATTATGTACATTTTATTGATTAAATATTTGTATATTATTGGAAATGAATAATTTATTTGTATTGTAATAGTTTTGTGGGAGGTTGATGGATGATTTGAAGATTACTTGATGACATCAAGTTACAAAATGGATTATTGATCATAATTATGAATGATTGATCAACTGTATATTATTTTAGGTTTTATCAATAGTTCCTCAAATCCATCCTGCCAACACATATCAAATCAATATCATTGAATACTTTTAATATAGACTATTATAAGTTATAGTTATTATAGAGTTATTATAATTTTTTCCAGCAATCAGATTTTCAACTTAATTATGAGTGTAATGCTAGTTCGCCTCCATGGTGCGAGCACATTGGGTAACGCTAAATGGACTAGCAAATAATGGCGGTCAGACAAACTTATGTTCTCCTGACCGAAAACTACACAACATCTCAAAGAATTTGGAAATATACAGTGTATTTCTAGGCATTTGAGACTCATGAGCTATATATTTGTTGTGTATCTGCCATACTCTAAATAAATATAAACTACATTGACTCTTGAATTTGGGTATAAATTGAACTAAGAGTGATTAAGCGATATAGAAATAAAATTTGGATTTTGATGGTATGAGAACGTAGGGTATTCAGCAAAGTTCAACTCTGTTCAATAACTGTTCATTTATCGTGAAAGTTATCCATTTGTAAACTTGTTTCTTCTTCTTTGAAGCTCTCAAGATGTGATCCACAATTAATATATCAACAACAAATTTGAGGTACAGCATTAACTCAAGAGAGTGGCACATCTCTTCAAATCGTGTTAACCATTTATAGATTATGTGTCAATTATTAATAGGTAGATATGACCATGTAATCGGCTAGAAACGGCTCTCCATACCTTGCCACCGTGGCAGATAAATAGTAATTTTGGGCCATTCTCCAACATTTGGGGATGGAAAAGAGGGCATTTGGGCGTTGATACGACTCCCTGGGGCACTCCAAGACAAATGAAGCCTCCGCCAAAGACTGAACAAGGAAGGAGACTCTACACCACCACTAGATCTAGGAGCGAAGCCTATCTATAGGATGGTAAAATATATAGGTAGTGATATTTACTTGAAACTTTCAGCCTTCCTCAACATGAATGCTCCCCATGCTGACAGTTATAGGTGAATCACACTGACATCAGTGTTGTCCTGCCTTAAATTGTAGTCTTCCATCCTTCAAATGACCACTTTAGAGCTGGCAGCAATGTCAATGAGGGGATTCGAGTGCCTCACTGCCTCTAATGATGAAATATGCGGCCTGTGGAGTCAACGGTCTGCTGTGAATCATGTCCCCTCCAACTCCTCCCCCCATCACGCACCTACAAACGAAAATCGGCCCAAACCCTCTGTCATAGAGCGCTTGTTTGTACCCTCCCTCTCACCATAGACATGCTATTGACATGCAAACTGGAAACTATCTTTGATGGGAGACCAATGACGCAAGATGTTGAAGGAATTCGAATAATACGTTTTCATTTTATTTCAATTGCGGGATAAATATGTTTTGACATCGAGCTATATTCATTGAATTCTCAATATGTATTGTGAAACTAACATACTGTCTTCGGTATGTTTTCGGCCGTAGTATAGACTATAGACTCTCGGTAGCTACTTGAGATCCAATCATCCAAATCATCAAAATTTAAAAAGTATCAGTTCCACAACCCTTCATACGAAACAATGACTCTCATTTAAAAATAAATGAATTATTTCTTTATTTATATCCTTCTTATTCATCTAGTACAATTTGATACCTCCTTGCTCAGAGACAATCATTCAAGGAGAGCACGTCCTTTATGTAGTCTATTATGTTACTTGTTTTTTATTGCTTCAAATTGAAAGAAAATATACTTATCCTTTTCAATAGCTAACAAGTACTCGTGTACCGTTAAACGAAGATTTTCTAATCATGAGTTGTAAGTTGTAATGGAACGACTCCCACTCAGCCGTCGCCTGAGTATAAAACCCATTTAAAATACTTCTACTGAGCCTGAAATAGTTATTTGTGCAACTAGTGCGCAAAGTGACAGTTTGCTGCACCGAAAGAAACGTTTACGCCCGAGCCGTAGGCGAGATGGGCGGAATGGTTTCTTGAGTGCAGCAGAGGAACTTTGCGCACGTATTTCACATTAAGTTTTTTCCTACAGTTACCATTGAATATGAAAAGTGGGTAATTATGGGTAAAATTGCCTGAAATCCATCAAATGTTTTTCTGTGTAATTTTATTATTGATAAAAACCTTAATCCTAAAATCCTAAAGTCCTCGTTGTCCTTGGTTATAATATCTAATTAATAATAATTAGCGCGTTGTGCTTGGTTGCACCTCTGCTCACTATAGCAGCCCAGTCACTGTTACCAACTTCATTTTGATTTTGCTGCACTGTTGCTCCATATAACATACTAAGTATTTTGCGTTGCCATGTTGCAAATCTGGAGTGCAGAAAAATTTTTCCCGCACTAGAGCGGAAAAGTGATTCTTTGCGTTCTGTAATCAGTGCAGCAATGGCCACTTTTCAACGTAACTGTAGGAAAAGAATACTGATACTGATAGTTCTTAGAGGTTTTCTAGGAACCTTGATCTTACCCACACTCCGAATAATTGTTCCTTCTAGGCTTTTCTTCCACTCGTTTTCTCCAGCTACAGTCATGGTCTCACGAGTTGATCCATGAACCGATTGACCTCTTCTCCACTGCCATTATAACGAAGACCTCACTATAATAACTATTACTACTAACTTTACTCATGTATTTCTTCATAACTTCATTGCATCAAGTCTACTTGATTTGTAATTTCAAATAATATGTTTGTTGTAGATGAGTCACCACCACGGCATGGAAGGCCTAGAGATGCTTGACCCGATCTCATCTTCGGCAATGACCACCCTGACACCAATGGGCGACGGTGGCGCATCCCACGGTCCCCAACTGCACTACGGCCCCGCAATGAACACCATGATGACGTCACACCACCACCACCATCACCACACGTCACCACTGACCGGCCACGGCCGCCGGGTCACCACCATCCGCACGCGCCTCACCACCCCACCATAGTCCAGCATCCCGACTCGGACACCGACCCGCGCGAACTCGAGGCGTTCGCCGAACGGTTCAAGCAGCGACGCATCAAGCTGGGCGTCACGCAGGCTGATGTCGGAAAGGTAACAAGACAAACGAGTCGCTTTACACCAGAAATTGATTGTTCAAATGTAAATTTAGTTGTAACTTGAAGGTAAATTCAAGTAGAAAATTCCGTTTACTTCAAATAAAAAGTTACATGATCAGAGTCGATTATTAGGCTGATGAAGTCTTTGTCACGCAGGCTAATGTGATGTCGGAAAGGGAACAATGACAAACGAGTTGCTTCACACTAGATCACATCAGAGATTAGTTGTTCAAATTAAAATTTAGTTGCAAATTTATTTGTAAATTTAATGTAGGAAATTCAGTTTACTTCAAATGAGAAGTTATATGTCTGGAGTCGATCAGTATGTTGATTGCAAGTCATTGATTGGTACGTTGAAGTCGTTGATTGGTTTTATAAACGAGTTATTTATTCATTCATGTACAAATACAATCCAGATAAAAACAACAGGCATTCGCCCAAAACTGCGGTAAACCTTTATTTGGAATACACAGTCTAGAGGTGGTATCTAAAAAAAAATAACTTAATTCGCACATTATTTTGGGCTCAAAAAATGTATCTTGAAATTATGATGAAATACTAAATTTGTTTGGTAGAGATGATGCCTCCATGATCTTTAGGCTTGTGCGTGTGTTTCGTGGATTTCACAATTGAATTATTATGAACTGCTTATTTGCTGAGGATGATTCTCACATGAGCTCTGGGCTTGTGTGTGGGTTTCACAATAAAATTATGATGTACCGCTGAACGTTTTTAGTAACCCAAGAAGTGCAAGTCCAATTTTGAAAAAAAATCCAAGAAGGGTTATGTTTCAGAACTTTTCAACACAGATATTTTGGATCTTGTCAAAATAGTGACAAGACATTTGGAATATAGGTTCATAACATAGTCAATATTATTTATGAACATTCCGTACTTTTTAATATATAGATATTTTTGATCTCAAAGTAATGACAAGATTTTTTCAATCTATAATGTTCACACTGTCAATAATAATGTACTATGTTGAGTGGAAATTGCAAGGCTCGAATCCAGGAATTAGGGATCAGTTCCAGCTCAAATCAGTTTAAGGAAGTTTTGATTCGTCAGCACTTTTCAACACAAATATTTTTGATCTAGGCTTTGGTTCCACTATCGAAGTATGATGTATTATTGAACGTGTTTGGGAGTCCTAGAACGTTCTAGTCCACATCTTGTTTGAAAATAAGGTCTCGAAATAATAACCTTCATCTCTTCTCTCCATTCATGAAATAATTATTAATGAAAACGTTTGTATTATAATTGATCTCCTTATCATCACCTGGACTTCTATAGTGAGGTCCACGTTATAATGACAGTGCAGGATTGACAATACTGTTGCTGTCCTTTTCTATCATACAACAAAACAGATAGCGCTATCTCTCTCTAGTTTTGCAATGTTATCTGTTTGCCAGAATATTTTATTTTCACTTTTGACAGTGACTGTACGGAAGTAAACAAACAATTCTCAGCCGCCATTTTTTTCTTAATTCTATCAATATACTTTAGTTCACAAGTCGTGTAATTGATTTAAAATGTATTTTTGGAACAATGAAATGATTTTTAGACACTACCGTATGAGAAACACAGATTGAAATACCTGAAATGACATTTTGATAACGAACCATCCTAGACTTCATCCATGCTTCAGTTAGCCTACACGGATAGCTTAGACCTACTTATACCGGTATAAATAATATTGAAAGGTTATTTCAGAATTATTTCCATTGAAATTACATATTTTAAATAGTATTTCTTTTTTTCTATTATTTTCAAAAGACATTGGAATAGAATACCTACTACATAACTTGATTTCTGTTGTTTTGAAATTCAGATTGTTGTATCACAGCTTTTTAAATCAGCAGCAATTTCAGGTTTGTATAAAAATAAAAATCTGATCTCAGTTATGAAAGCAAATTTTTGAATAAAATTATGAAAAAAAATATTTTTGATTAATTTGACATTAAATTGATTATTTTATCAGGAAATGATAATTATCATCAAATCAAATTTAATGGGATGAATTGAGTAACAGCTGTGTACACTCAGTGGCAAAATGGCAACGTTTTTCTCTCATCTTTCTCCACTGCCATTATAACGTGGACCTCACTATAGACAGTATTCTAGAAGCTTCTAGTATAGACTTCACCTATACTTCTAGAAAGTTGCTTTTGTAAATATATAGATTAAATGACAGGAATTTTGCAATTCAGAATTTCTATTATTACGTAAATTATTGCTTGGCTCGATTTCACCTGCGACAGAGTATTCCAATAAACGATTGTAGAATCTTTGCTATGCGCAGGCGCTTGCCAACCTGAAGCTGCCTGGGGTGGGCGCACTGTCGCAGTCGACGATTTGTCGCTTCGAGTCACTGACATTGTCGCACAACAACATGATTGCGCTCAAGCCCATTCTGCAGGCCTGGCTCGAGGAGGCTGAGGCACAGGCCAAGAACAAGCGACGCGACCCGGATGCGCCCAGCGTCTTGCCTGCTGGTCAGTTCAACAAATCATAATCATTTCCATTCCAGTATATTATTTAATTTTTATCAATTTCAAGTTAGTTGCTAGAAGTGGCAATCCTGGTGATTCCAGTGAATTATTTATTCTAATATTTGTGAATTTCATATTAGTTGTCCTGGTGAGAACTTCCTATATTATTGATAATTCAACCATTATTATGTTGGAGAAAGGTCTCATTAGTCTTTCTAGACAAGGTTGCAATATATTTGAAAACAAATCTAGTATGTAATTATTGTTCTATTAGTATTCAGGTTTTCTAAATTCATTTACAGTGTAGTGGTTGGACTCTTAGAAATCAGTTTTCTCGTTGTTATAGTTCTTGAGCTTCTTCTCATTCTCTTCACTATCTCCTTCTTCTTCTTCCCCTCTTCCTCCTCCCCCTCCTCCTCCTCCTCCAGCACCTTCTCCTCCATCAGCACCTTCTCCTCCATCACCACCTCCTTATCCTTCTTCAATCCTTCTTCTCGATCACTATACTTCTCTATCTCCATCTCCTTCTTCACTCCTGCTTCTCCTTCTACTCCTCCTTCTTTTTTTTTCTTCTTCTTCTTCTCCATCTTCTTCTCTTTCCTTCTTCTCTTCTATTTATAATGATGACTTTTCTCAAAAATGCTCTTCCACTCCTGCTACTCCTTCTACTCCTCCTTCTTTTTTTCTTCTTATTCTTCTTCTTCTCCATCTTCTTCTCTTCTATTTATAATGATGCCTTTTCTCAAAAATGTTCTTCACTCCTGCTTCTCCTTCTACTCCTCCTTCTTTTTTCTTCTTCTTCTTCTCCATCTTCTTCTCTTTTCTTCTTCTCTTATTTTTATAATGATGACTTTCCTCAAAAATGTCCTTCCACTCCTGCTTCTCCTTCTACTCCTCCTTCTACTCTTCTTCTTTTTTCTTTGGTCTTCTTCTTCTTCATCTTCTTCTTCCTCTTCTTCTTCCTCTTCTTCTTCCTCTTCTTCTCCCTCTTCTTCTTCTTCTTCTTCATCTTCTTCTTCTTCCTCTTCTTCTTTTCCACCATCACCTTCCCCTCCATCTTCACAATTCTCTTCCCTTCCCGATAATCTTATCTTTTATTATTCATTCATCCTGTACTCATATTTCTTCTAATATGATTGATAATTCTAAATCAGAATGAACAGTTGATATTACATTATACATTTTTACATTACAGTTTTATTATTACATTATTACCTTACTGGTGTCATATATTATCTACAGAAGGCAGAGGCAAGGTAGAGAATCGGATACACTGTTCTCCTATATCTCTCCACTGACACTAACGTGGAATTCACTATGATAACAGTCTTCATATTTTTTAGCATGATGTGACTTCATTCATGTAAATTTCACGTAGCAGACAAAAAGCAAGCGATTTCAAGTTCCCCTAACAAATAAACAATAATTATTATGCATTTCGCAATCATGAATATATAATTTTCTGTTGCATAAACGGATAAAACCGCAAACAATATTAAGTTCCACAAATCATTGAATATGACAGTGAATAATATAATGATAATATAATAATAATAATATAATGAATAATAATAATGACAGTAGTATAATATACTATATATACAGTTTTATATAATGAGTCTCATTTTAACAGTAAAATTTCGTTGGAGGAAGATGAAAAAAACTCAAACAATATGAAGTTTCACAAATCAGTAGAAATGTATTTCATAATATTATAAATATTATATAATTATTTCCATGTTCAGGCGAGAAAAAACGCAAACGCACCTCGATAGCGGCGCCGGAAAAACGCTCGCTGGAAGCGTACTTTGCGGTTCAGCCGCGACCGTCGGGCGAGAAAATCGCGGCGATCGCCGAAAAACTCGACCTGAAAAAGAACGTGGTGCGCGTCTGGTTCTGCAATCAGCGTCAAAAACAGAAACGCATGAAGTTCGCGGCGCAGCACTGACAGATGACGTTCTCCTAAGTGGATTTCTAGACTTTTCTCAGCTCTTTAGAGACGAATTCTGAAGAGTTTTAAGACTCTACACAGTCGGCAGTATCCTGAGACTCAGGTAAAATGAGTTGGACTCGTGTGTTGCTGTGTAGTGCTGAACATTGACCAAGTCAGAATATTCTAGTGCTAACTTAACTGTTCAATTTTTGTTTTTGGGGTTTCGCCATTAATATTTTACCCTATTCTGATGAGAAAATATTAATTTTATATATGGAGCATCTACTAACGCCATCTTAAGGTGCGTACAGACTTTCGCTCTGCTCCGCAATCGAACGTCACTCGAGCAGATCGATTGATGATCGACCGGGGAGCAAGAGTGGAACGCGAGAAGAGCTAACATCCTCCGTAACGTTCATGATCGGAGCGATCGCGGAGCGAGTGCAAAACGTGCGTGGAGTGATTGCTGAGCGAGTGCGGAGCGTGTTGGAGGCGCGTATATCTGTACGCACCTTTATACTTCAATCTAGAAAGTGTGATTCAATAATGACATTATTTTTCATAAATTGAAAAAATTGTTTCAAGCTTCCTAGGAGAAGTTTGAGGCTTTCTGGTTGAAAACGACTTTTAAATTCAAATAAGACAATTTTGTTCCAATCAATTACGTATAATTTTTAATGAAGAGCATAGTATGAGAAGAAAACATGTAGAAATACAGGAGTCATAGAAATGGAAAGAAAATAAAAATCTTAGTAGGTACCCTTTTTGAAATATTTAATCACAAGATGTTTCGGACATTGATGCCATTTTCAAGTGATATGGAGTAAATACATTTTTCTTTCTATTTCTATAAAAGTAGCCCTATACAGAAAAGAGATAAATACAGCAGTCAACCTAGCCTGAACGGAGATGATTTGAATTGGAATAGAATTGTTCAAGCTGAATACGATTTTGATCGTAACATAATATATTAAAAATTAGTGAATTTAATAAAAATACAATTATGGTTGTAATTGAAATAATAATAGATATGGTGTGGTCATGAAAAAAGTTAATTGCTCTATAGTGGGGCTATATGCTTCAGGCAGATTTTCCCCTAAATAAATTGGATTTTCGTTTAATAATATAATTAACTCCTGGCATTTAAATAATTGCAATATCTCACTAATTTCCATCTGTAGATTCTTCGAAGTGGTTGAAATATTCTTCAAATATATTTTAATTTTGAATTTGATTAGTTTTTACCGATAGGATGATGCTTATACTCCAGGAATATCTCATAGAGTATTAAAATGGCGAAACTCCGAATCAAAATTTGACCGTTGACCGTCAAAAAGTGAAACAATGTGCAATAATTATTATAAATTACAAAAGACAATACAATGAGAACTACGAGTGGAATAGTCATAAATCGTGCGTGCAAGTGCATCATATTTCATTGATGAATTCAGATTTTTGTCAATGAAAGGGACGTGATTAGACAAGACACTGATTTGTTCGCGTGAGTGTATCTAATGTACATAGTTCTGAATAATAAGGTAAGTTTTTAAGATAAATATATATCGTCGGAGTACTTTGATTCAAAGTACAACTTGATTACAAACTGTTTTAATTTATTATGAATAGGATAGAGAAATCCCAACCATTCCCTTGTTACCGTTAGAAATCCAACGGAGATATCGGAATAGTAGGCTATTGTATATTTATGAAAACTTTTTATAAAACTTCTACATCAGCAATAATATTAAAAATAATATATTTTTCACGACAAATATGTATAAACAAAAATATGATAATTGATAAAAGTGAAATAAGAATTACTTTGCGGCCTGTAAAATCGAAATAGAGTCTTTAAGAACCAGCTTCATGATAATGGTATTATATTTATTAATAGATAAATAGATTGTAAAATAATAATTGAATACATATCAAAGTCCCAGTACAAGTAACAATCGATCTTCAATAATACAAAATGCCATTACCATATTATTATTGTTAATTTTTTAGTGAATGTATAATTTATTTATTAAACATTGATCTCAGAAAAATGGTATGAATGATGTAAATAAGAGAAATGGAAATATAATTAATTGAATGCAGTTGACAACTTATTGTAGAATCATTCATTGAAAATTAATTCAATACTTTTTTAGAGAATGATTGATATTTTTGGAACTTTTAAGTTTCCCTTTTCTGTAAGAGAAATCATCAATTATCTTTGATGATTCTTCTATAAATTTTTCATTGTATTCTTTGAAAGTTGAGAAGTGAAATTTGACGAGATTGAGTGAGAGATTGTCCATTTGTGGAAAAATGTTCAAACTCAGTTCTTTCATGTTTGAATTCGATTAACAGATTTATATTAAAAAATCTATCTCTCTTTTACTAGCATTTACTAGAGTCTTCAAGTTCAATCACTGCAATGGATCGAAATCTACCTGATCATCGTAATTATTCCCAAAATTATTCTTATTTGAATGTTATATCCCAGATACACAACTTATTTTAATTGATCATCACCATCTTCATGTTACAAACTATTGAGGATGGCAAATAGTAATCCCATCAATTCCAAGCTATCATAAGGCAAACATAAACTTTTTATTCTAATTGGAAGTGATCAACAATCTATTATCAATCCGCTTACTTTACTCCATCTTCAATATAATATCAGGTTTTGATATTGGCAGCTTGTCACTGTTGTCGCCTACTTTATTTGGCCATCACATTTTATATGTAACAAAGAAACTACTAAATCAACTTGGAGTTGTTCTTGTGTTCATATTGAACAGAATAATCATATTCAAAACATTTGGTTATTTGCAGCTTGTCAAGTCTGTACTTTATTTGGCCATCACATATTCATATGTAACAAAGAAACAACTAAAATCAACTTGTAGTTTTTCTTGAGTTCATATTGAACAAAATGAACATATTCATGACATTCATATTTGAGTAGCATAACTTTCAAAAAATTGAGTATTATTTGAGTAATATTACTCAAGTGGCATATTTCACTCAAATTACACCTACATCTCTAGTAATATTACCACAGAACAATTTTCCTCAAACCACACCTACAACAAGCACAAAATTACTACTACTTTACTATTTCCAATACTCAAAGACAGTATTCCACTTCCATCTATAACACTCATATTGGCACAGATCTTTATTTGCATTAGTCACTGTACACACTCAATGTAACTCATAGGGTGAGCATTGAATAACCACTACTACAGAGGAAGACTCGCAGTTGCATATTTGGTGCAGCAGGCAACAAATTGATGACACCGCGTCATAATGCACTCACAGCGTTGCATGCACAGTTGCATATTAGTGGGCCGGTTAACTGCAGGCCACATCCACTTTACGCGCTTCAAATGTCGCGCCAAACTGAAACACGCAGCTTAATTCGACAGAAACGCAGCGTAATTCGTTGCCATTAACGGTTCGTTGCCATTAAAGGCGCGTATCATGAATATATGGTGGCAACGATGTGCTCCTAAATGGAGCGTTGGATAATAATCCCACTACTGACACCACTCTATGCATCTATCCATCTACTGTCAACATTGGTGGAGTGAGGAGCAGTGATGTTGTTTAGATAGAATGGTGACAGTTTGAAGTGAATGCATTTTCAGACAAACACATCCATCCATAAACGGAGGCAAAGGCCGTTTGATATGCTGCCAAAGTTTGTGAAACGAGTGGCCATTAAATTTCGGTAATGGAGAGGCTTGTGGATACCACTAGTTGGACTGTGATATAGTCAGACTCAGATCAAACTGTCACTATCTGTTGAATGTGGAGCAGAGATGCTGAAGTGAATGCTGACAGTTTACAGTGGGTCCTAGTGTTGTAGATGCCTTTTAGCCCCAATATGATGGATATCGATGGTATTTTGGTAATGGGTTAGAGCTTTTGGGGCCGCCATAGATTTTGGTCCAACTGAAACAGATGTGACAGTATGTGAGTGATCAAAGTGGCCTGTTTGTGTTTGTGTTAAAATTATTGCTCCACTATAAAGTGCATTTTAATTGCTTTTGTTTATTGGGGCTATGCATTGAGAATCAATCATCGCAATCTGCTATAACTAAGAGTATTTGTTATGAGAAAATTTGATATATTATTCATCATATTGTCAGCTTTGATGCGCTCTGTTTGAATTACTGTAGAGTGTGAAATGAATAGATCATAGGTGAATCAGTTTCTCTCGAAATAATGTGTTGTTTTTCGAGTAGACACGATTCTAGATAATAGTACAGCAGGTAGACAATTCGAAGGCATGTAATGACAGAAAAAGTTTCAAAAGAATTGGGAAAAATGCATGAATGGAAAAATGAATTTGAAAATCAAATGGTCTAGAATCTAGAATGATAGTGAGATTAATGATAAATTGGAGAAGAATCATTATTATTGAACGAAAATCCCAATCAAACGCTGTAAATGCTGTAAATCACCTCGAAGATTTACACCTTTGGGGTGATTTACAGCATTTAATTGGGATTTTTGTTTAATAATAGTTATTCATGAATTAGCATTTGAACAAATGAAACTTCTAATTTATTTCCATCTGGAGAAGAATTCATAATGCATCTTGCATTGGTCCATTGCAAAGTGCAAGAGTCAGAATAATAACAATGAGACATTTACAAACTTTTGAATATTTTAATCGGTTAACAGAATATTTATTGAGAAAAATGTTGAAAGCAATTGACAAAAAGTATGTATATCAGTCTAAAACGAGAAATCTATACAGCGAACTAGAAGTGATAGCCACTTGGCTATCAGTTGATTTTGCATGAAACGTGCATCTACGTAAGACAATCTCTCTCAATTCGAAAAAATACATTATTGGACCCACAATGACGATGACAAAGTGACCCATAGAGAAACAACGGATAAATATGAAGAAAATAAATAAAAATCTCAGTACCCTTTTTTTAAAATATTCTATCACAACATGTTTCAGTCATTTATGCCATATTCAAGTGATATGAAATTAATATGAATTCATATCACTTGAAAATGGCATAAATGACTGAAACATGTTGTGATAAAATATTTTAAAAAAAGGGTACTGAGATTTTTATTTATTTTCTTTATATTTATATTACAAGTAGCCCTATACAGGAAAGAGATAAACAACGGATAGTCTGAACTGAGTTCACCGTCCCTATTATTTCAGAACGGATAACCGGGGTTTCCGAGGACCGAGCTCCAAAACAACAATTTCGTAACTTCATTAATCTTTCTCAGCTATCCGAAATTGTAGCGGCATCGTCATCACAATCCTAACATCATCATCTGAAGTACCATCATCACAACTCCACTTCCTACTGGCATCATTCCTCATAAATGATAGCATCATTGTTTCCCATTCAACAGATGCTGACAGATTGGGGTGAATCTCGGTGTGTCGTAACAACATCAGAAACATCATTACGGTCTTCAATTTGTTCAAATCCCTATTATACTGCCAGCGGGCATCTAAGCTCCCCTCACCGTTCCTTCCACCCCCGCCACCCACCTACGTATCATTTCTCATTTCCTCCATTTGTCAAAATTTCATAACCCTATTAATTGGACCGCGCGCAACCAGCCTGTCTTCATCATCCACAACTACGATCAACTGCAATCACTTAGTCATTAAAGAGCCCCGGGCATCGTTGCCAACTCCATCAATTCCACTGTTTCCTTCCCGGCTCAGCCTTATTGGAAACACAATGTTGCCTACACCACAGTACACTAATAACACCAACTATAGTGATACTGCACAACCTGAATTGATTGCAATAGTGAGTTTGCATTGATCAAAACAGTTGTGCCTGATAGGTGATTACTAATAATGGATGTATTAGAGGCTTAAATCAACATTATGTATTGACATAATAATTCCACGAACTGGGAGATCCCTTCTAAGATATCTCCCAAATAGAATTATTTAGTATTGGAGGCTTAAATCAAAATTATGTATTGACACAGTAATTCCACGAGCTGGGAGATCCCTTCTGAGATATCTCCCAAATAGTATTCTTTAGTAATGATTGAGTAAAGAGTAATGCTCTGGAGTTGTCACTTGAAATGAGGTTGTAGTCTTTCAATGTTGTTCGAATAAATTGTGGATATTCATAACCAGAAGTGGATATTCATAATGATAACTAAGGTGAAATATAGGGAAATGTTAGTGAGAAGAGAAAAATATTTTTTTTAAATGACTATAACCAATGTCATCAATTCTACGTGATTCCAATATTTTCAGTTCAGGATTTGAAGCAATAATTATCCTCAAGAAGTATGGGATTTTGTTCAAATTTAAAACAGCCGTCAATGTATAACGACAAAAAAGGACTGAGCAATTAATCCGATCAATCCGAGAGGGAAAAGAGGTTCCTCAGTTTGAATTTCGTGTAGTTTTTCTGCTTCAATACGAAATCTGTCACTCAAACTATCTGGGAATCAAAAAATCGAAGTACCCTTCTTTTCAAGCCATTTTCAAGTGAGTCAACTTTATCTAGCATCAATGAAACTAGAATGAGTCAGTGTCACTTGTACCAGAATTAAATTTGACATTGCACAATGTGACGTTTACTGAGAACGTACTGTTTGTAACGTTTATTAATAAATTGACATCCATGTAATTTTTGCATCAAAACAAGCCTCATAATACACGCCCACATATTATATGAACGTACCCTGTGTGATACAATAAAACTAGTAGACACTTGAATGTACTCTGGAACCGTACTATTTTGTAGCGTGTATTTATGGGACGACATTCATGAATGCAGCGTTGTATGCAACGATGATTGAGTCGGTTGAAAATCGGGCTAAAACTGGCAACAGACGACGTTCAGTGACTCGTTTTCCGAGTAAGCCCTTTTCAGAGAGGAGCCCTCACAGCAGCAGAGAGCAGAGTGTTGGAGTGAGACGAGGATAGTAAGTGAAGGTTAGTGAGAGTAGGACAGTAAGAGTTGAAGTAAGAGGAGGCGCGAGCATTGAAACCCCACTGTATTCGTCAGGTTCAGGCTTGCGTATTATAAACTCCCCAGCAACTCATCAATAATACATGGCCACGCGAATTTCGCCTCAACACACACACGCACGCACACGCCCACACACGACGCACATACATGACCCGCCGCCGCTGCGATTTACGTGCAAAATTTTATTCCGTTCAATTTTTAATGAGATCACAGCGAAGATTAATAGCCGCGTTTGTCATTGTGAATCGAACCAGTCAGATTGTCGAATGCCCAAACCGTCCAAAAAAGCGAACGAGCGTAATTTTTGACAGGTCTACAACCGATCATGACGAGTGGGGAATACTTTACGCTAAACGTACGCTACTGTCATAGTATCACCATTAGCACCTGGCAATTATGAATGGCTCGCCCGCCCGCGCTTTTAATGTATGCGAATAAATATTAAATAAATTTGTCGCCTACTAATGGAACTGGTGCGTTGAAATATCACGGCCCGAGAATAAATTATGCAGGCGAAAATTTATTGAAAGTATTTAGTCCCTGCAGAAGTGAGTGTGGTAGTTATTAGCTGACTAACGCTATGTTGCCTATCAGCGAGAAAACGCTTTAAATGGATATCGAATCGACACTATACGGATTAATTCTGAAATTCATACTGCTATTAGGTCCAGCGCTGTATTAATAGTCTATTGGTAGGGATGGGAATTCTGAATTAATGATTCAGTTATCAACATTCAAATTTATTCCGATTTCACCAAAAACACTGCAATCAAAGTTCCTCATGAGCAAAATTGTAGTAAAGAGTGTAAAATCACTGGATGAAAATTCCAGAATGCCTAAAATAATATTCAAGGAGAGGCTACATTCAAGAAGAAAGATAGGAAGGCCGAGAATAAGATGGGAAGATGAAGTGAGAGACGATCTCCAAAAAATTGGATATAGAGGATGGAGACAATTAACAGAGGACCGAGAAGCGTGGAGAGCTGTAGTGTAGGCGGCCAAAGCTCATATTGGGCTGTAGTGCTAAAGAAAAAAAAAGAGTGTAAAATCATAGAAAAAAAAAATTTTTTCCTTCATCCATGGTAAAATTTGTGTCTGTCGCATCCACACTGATTAACTACATTCACTACAATGTATCTTTTTTCCAATAAATTGAAATTGAAATTGAAATTTAGAATAACATGTACGTGATTATATTGTTGGCATTTCAAGTCCAATTCACTCACAATAATCGTATAGTTAGTTTCAGATTGATGATTTGTTTTAGAAATTGAAATGGACATAACCTACTTATTTGACCAATTTGCAACAAAATTAGAAAATTCAAGGAGTTTTGGGCAATAGCCTGTTTTTTCTTTTCCGACTATTGTATTGTTTGCTCTATCTAATTAATGAATAAATAATCATGATTCATTCGGTTGAAATTAGGTACTGAAGAAAAAATAATCATAGAAATATCGTTTAGGATTTTTGTTTTAAAGAAGTGATCTGCCAAATTTGAGTTTATTCCTATTAGGAGACAAGAAAGTGAAATTCTAAAAATAGATCCTTAATGAATGTTCGAGTATTCCTTGAACAATAGAATAAAACAATCCATATACCCTTTTTGAAATATTTAATCACAACATGTTTCGGACATTGGTGCCATTTTCAAGTGATATTTATTTCATATATGATTAAATATTTAAAAAAAGGTACTAAGATTTTTATTTTTCTTTCTATTTCTATAAAAGTAGCCCTATACAGAAAAGAGATAAAACAATCCAGTATAAGTTTTATCTGCTTGAACTTATATGTTTGAATGAAACGACAAAAGAGCATGCAAGTAATTGCAATAAAATTGATAAATGATTTGAATATTACAAATAATGGAATCGTCTGTATTTGAAACGTTTTCTGTTATTGAGGTACAATTATTTTCTATGACTCAAAAATCTACAAATTGATACAATCTCTCAATCAATGTCATTATTCATTATTCTTAATCCATTATTTAAATCACTTGATCTCATATAATTCGAATCTCAATCTCAAATCCTTATCTAGTCAAGATCAGTTGATTATTTAAATAGCAATAATTTGAATCACCGTTCACAACTCAAGTCATTTTTTTATAGATTTCTAGTTTTGTAACGAACAAATCCTTAGATTAGTCTATCTTTAGTTGATAAATTATTGAAAATCATGTATGAAAGCAATCTTTTCCTTATTTGTTGACATCATTTTCCGATCACGCTAGAATCTCGTTGACATTGTATTTATTCATTGAAGAGTTTTCATAAAAGTCAAATTTAAACTGTATAAAAAATACAGAGTAGCCAAAGATTATCATTCACTACAATAGTGTAAGGAATGTTTGTACAAAATAGTGTAAATAAATAACGATTATATTTATTGATACGATTAATTTGATTTGTAAATTCTGTTTGTTGTGTTTTTGAAAGTAATGATAATTATAACTGTAATAGTGATAATTAAAAGTTGAAGTCATCTTTTAAGTTGTGCTTTTTTTTTCTCTGTGAACCTTACTGCATGTTCATGATCTATATGTTTAATTTCTTCACGAATTGATCTTCTGGAGTACTTGAATAATATTTCCGCTGTAGAACTAGATAGAATAAAATAGAAATTCTCAAGTACCCTTTTGAAATTTTCTATACTATATATTTTTTTAATTGACAATTTGAAAGTTGAAGTAATCATCCAATCTGTCTCTGGTATTGTTGGTGACTCTTCAAAGAACCTTTCTCCAAAATTTTCTTTCAATAATCTTAGAGAAACAACAGAACTCATTCAAATGTATTCAAAAGCGTATTCAAGATTTTTCATTTCATTCTATCAATCGCAGTAGCCATGACAGTTCATGACTGTATGTAACCATGGTGCTGTTGATGAACTGTTAACTGAAAGATTGAAGTGAATCTCTCTAAAGTACAAGTTCTGATAATCACAGTGGTTCTGAACGAATCAATAAATTAATTTGACCGAGAATTACGCCTTATTGAGAGCAGGACGACGTAGAAGTAAAATTTACGTAAAGTAGTGATAGATCCTGGACATGATCTTTTCAGTACATTATAGATTGTGAAGGAGAAAAATTGATTCATGATATAATTTATAATAGCAATCTTAAATGTTTTGATATATACAGAAACCAGGAGAGATACGAAGCAAATTTGGTACGTATTACAGAAAAATCTCAAACATCTTGACACAACTTCAAGTTCTAAAATATCTATAAAACTAGCGAAGACTAACTATACGAAGCAGAATTAGAACTTAATATTGAAACATCTTGAAACCCTTTAAAACTACAATAACAGTATCTAGTAGGTAACTGAGTACAATATATATAAGGAAATTTTCAGAAATATTAAGCAAATTTGAAACATTTAACGATTGTAATAACTATAGTAAAAACGTCAAGAGCCCTCCAAAAAATATGAAAAATCAAATTCATAATATCTACAGAATCTAAACAGATACGAAGCAGATTTCAAACTTATTGTTGGGACAACATCTGAAACCCTTTCAAAACATTTTCCCTTGTTTCACGAAAATCCCGATAACCAGTCAGTCTGACAACAGACGATAGAGAAAGACCTGTCCAGCAATAACAACTGACGGGGAGGCCTATGGCTTATTGATTGAATTATAAGCCTGGATTATGAGGGTTCCCTTCCCACCCCCTAACCACTAGGGAGAGAAGGGTTGGGGGGTGGGTTGAAAGAAGGGAAAGGGTCCGTCAGAGAGGAGCAATAGGAAATGTGGTAACAGGGCTCGTTTCCTGTTGTACTTCAAATAATAGTAATAATAAAGGGCCAAGGGTTTGGGGTTCGCCCTTCTAAAGTTTAATTCACTTATTACTGTCAGCGTTATCTGAACGAGAAACACTAATATTATTTATATAAGAAATGCTGACATATCAGAACGAATTACACTATAGCATGTGTGGACAAGTGCCTAGTGTGTGAATGTGCGTGTGTATGTGTGGGATGAACAGGTGATACATGCGACAAAAGGACAATTGTTCGCACGCACGCACACATTCATGTACACGCACAATTGCAACAAATTATTACTATAGCTGTAGTAATAATATTACTATACATATTATTATCAATATAGCTATAGTTGGAGAATATCAGGTTATATTCTAGCTGTAACCGCTTTATAACTAGAAGTTTATTGTTTGTGGGTGAAGTATGAATTACTGATAAGAAATATAGTCTGGTAGGAATTCTCGACACGTGAATTGGTTGATAATAAGATTGAGACTCATCGTATCTTCATGATATGTGCTTTAATATTATGTACGATATGATACAGGGGTGAACAACCCCTCCTCAAGCCAATGACGTACCCAATTTCAGCAAAATTCTGCCTCAGTCCCCCGACTATAAATCAGAGGACCTCCGCAGCAAAAAAGGTCATCAGTAAAGTTGTCAAGATCAACACATTTGACATGAAGATTTGCTTCGAAATCCACTTCGAAAAGTCATAGGATGACGTAGTCTGCATGTGAAATGATTAGATAATTCGATTTGACATGGTATGAAATAATCATCTCAAGTAGTTTTTCAGGCATATTCAATAATTATTACAAAATTTAATAATATTTTTAATTGAGATTGGAACGATCAGTGACATTAAACTATAACAGTTTTTCATGAGAAATTACATGATACGAATGACATTTGAAGCCTATGAGATTATTGTAAGTAGGAGAATTTTATGAGTGATGTTCGATAATATCATAGAGAACCAATATCATAAGTAGATATACCATGGTATAGGACGTTTATGTCACAACTTTTACTGTTATTTCGAGCCGATAGTCCACGTAGTTCTTCCCCGTGAAGCTGTGTGACGCTGGTAGTGTCTCATAATATTGAGCCGTTCATACACTCTCACCTCAATAAAACAGTCAAAATCGACAATAATCAACAGTAATCTACAATAATCGGCTTGAGTTAACAGTAAAAGTTGCGACACAAACGCCCTACACCATGGGATATCTATTTCCGCTATTGTCTCTCTATGATGATATGTACTCAATCAGTTTCAGAGGCAGTTTGTAATTAAATTCATGAATAACATCTTTCTCATACGTAGAACAGTGGCGTATATTGAAAGTGACCTGAGTTCGAGTGATAACATTGATAGTCGAATTTAATAATAATAAAATAATATAGTCGGCCTAGATCAATAGCATTTGAAGTCTTGGTGGATAGGAAATTCAAAGTAGCATACATTTTTATCGGAATCGTCTCACCATAGATCATTAATGCCGAAGTCCAATAATTTTGAAGTGCATATATGTTAATAAAATATAATTATAGTACCCTTTTTTGAAATTAGTCTGATAAAATGATAGATTTAAAATACAATTTATAATAACTAGTTTCAGTGATCCACTAGTTGTTATAATTTGTATTTTTATCTACTATTTTATTGATTTCAAAAAGGGTACTATAATTCTATTTTTTAATAAATATAAATAGCCCTGAATTCATACATTCTAATAAGATAAGCATAAATGTTATTTGAATCAAGACTCAATTCTAAACTGCTCTTTGAATAGTGAATACTCTATCGCACCTTTTGTCTCAATTGGTCATGCCTTCTAAAAAAAACAAAGATGTTATCTAAAAAAGGCTACATTTGATGTGCACTTGCAAGCAGCCTCTTATCTTTTGTTTCACCTTTTTCTTCCTTCAGGCTTTCATCTCCTTCCCTTCTTCATCACTGCATCATCTTATCTACTCTCCTTCTCCTTTACATCATCTCGTCTAATCTCCTTCTCCCTCACATCATATTGTCTACTCTCTTTCACCTTTACATCATCTCGTCTACTTTCCTCCCACCTTACATCATCTCGTCATCACTCCTTCTCTCTCACATCATCTTATCTACTCTCCTTCTCCCTTACATCATCTCATCTTCTCTCTTTCTCCCACACATCATCTCGTCATCTCTCCTTCTCCCTCACATCATCTCGTCATCCCTCCTTCCCCCTCACATCATATTGTCTTCTCTCTTTCTCCCTTACATCTCATCCTCTCTCCTTCTCTCCCATATATCTCCTTCTATCCCTCTCGCAGACTTCGTTCTAGTAGCCAGTTTTCATTTTCAGTTTTGTTTTCACTCTCGTCTAATGGTTAGCAAGCAACTTAGGCACGAATGTAAACAAGTCGTTTCCAGGAACACTACAGGGGAAGAGGATAGAAAAGTAGAGGAAGAAGGAGGAAGAAAGATGAGAAGACGAGTGAGAAAATAGGTTGGTACTTGTCAAACTACAATGGACTAATTGACAGAAGTAATTGGTGAAATGTAGTTTCTGAGTTTTCTCCCACTGCGCTCCAACTCCTGGTGTATCTAGTGAATATTTTTTCTACTGTAAAAAATATGGCGAGCTGAAATTTCAATAATGTTGACCTAGAAGGTGATTAAATAGTATGAGACTTTACATATTTTTGTGTAGTTGAGAAGTTGATATTGTGGTAATTATTCATATTGGATGAAAAAGACTAAGAGATTGCCAAAAAACCACTGATTTATTGATAATTAGAAAGACCGGTTTCGGTTATTACACCATTGTCAATCTCTGATAAACTTTGACAATTTCTTAGTCTTTTTCATTCAAGACTATACATACACTGTATAGCCAGTTACACACACATCGATTTTTGTTCGTACGATATTTGGCCGATAAAACGTACAATTTCAGATTAAACAGAGCTTAACAACATCACTGTTTAATCTAATAGAATTTATAAGTACGGCAAAATTTCTTACGATCAAAAATCGATGTGTGTGTAGCTAGCCTGAGGGTCCATTGATCCAACAATATTTGGTCGAATCTTCTGGTTAGTTCGTGAAATTTCGAGAATTCAAACCAAAAATTTCCATTTTTCTCACTATCTACAGTGAACTATGAAGGTCACTCCAGATACGTATAATTATCGAAACCTGGGAGATTGGAGAACGAGTGTGATTATTTCAAACTAGAAAAAATTTGCCAAAGATAAGATGAAACTCTGGCAATTGAGATTTGAGTCGTTTATCCATTTTGAGAAGAAACCAAAAAATAGTTCATGTAGACTGAAATTGCTTTCTACAGTATGATGAAACTCCTACATTACATTCTTCTCATATCGATAGCTAAATTTATTTCAATTTGTTCGATTTTGTGTATTGTACCCGATATTTCAAAAGAATTTGACAACTCATTTTTACTTCCCTTGCCCTATTACCATAGGTAAGGAGAGTATTGCTTTCTGAAAAAAATTAAGGTACCCCAATTTCTAAATTTCTATACGTTTCAAGGTCCCCTGAGTCCAAAAAAGTGGTGTTTTTGGGTATTGGTCTCTATGTGTGTGTGTGTGTGGTGTGTGTGTGTGTGTGTGTGTGTGTGGTGTGGTGTGTGTGTGTGTGTGTGTGTGTGTTGTGTGTGTGTGTGTGTGTGTGTGGTGTGTGTGTGTGTGTGGTGTGGTGTGTGTGTGTGTGTGGTGTGTGTGTGTGGTGTGTGTGTGGTGTGTGTGTGTTGGTGTGTGTGTGTGTGTGTGTGTGTGTGTGTGTGTGTGTGTTGTGTGTGTGTGTGTGTGTGTGTGTGTGTGTGTGTGTGTGTGTTGTGTGTGTGTGTGTGTGTGTGTGTGTGTGTGTGTGTGTGTGTGTGTGTGTGGTGTGTGGTGTGTGGTGTGTGTGTGTGTGGTGTGTGTGTGTTGTGTGTGTGTGTGTGTGTGTGGGTGTGTGGTGTGTGTGTGTGTGGTGTGTGTGTGTTGTGTGTGTGTGTGTGTGTGTGTGTGTGTATATGAGTGTATGTGCGTCTGTGTACACGATATCATCTCCCAATTCAGGGAATGACTTGAAATTTGGAACTTAAGGTCCTTTCACTATAAGGATCCGACACGAACAATTTCGATCAAATGCTATTCAAGATGGCGGCTAAAATGGCGAAAATGTTGTCAAAAACAGGGTTTTTCGCGATTTTCTCAGAAACGGCTCCAACGATTTTGATTAAAGTTATACCTGAAATAGTCATCGATTAGCTCTATCAACTGCCACAAGTCCCATATCTGTAAACATTTCAGGAGCTCCGCCCCATCTATGCAAATTTTGATTTTCGATTCTCAATTATCAGGCTTCAGATACAATTTAAACAAAACATTTTGAGTGGAATAGATTCAGCATGAGAATTTCTACAACTAATGTTCAGTAACATTTTCACCTCAAATTAAAAATAAGCTCGACATTCGAGGAAATGTGATTATCCAATTTCAAATTATTGGCAACTGTTGATTCTATTAAATGATCTACTATGAAGAGATAGCACACGTCGTGTGTCTTCAGCGTTATTGCCCTGTCACCAGCTGGCTCAAATCTTTGAATAGTAGACTTGAGATGAGCGGGAACACTAGCGTCAGGTGATCAATTTTCATAACGGCAAGGAAAGTTGTGTGAGTGCGCCACACCAGATTTTTCTATTTAAAATTTTCCAGTAATGTTCATATTCTCTACAAAATCTGAAATTATACAGTGCCAATAGTTTTTATTACTCTATTACTTTTGCCTTTGGTCAAATAGTGATCCAAAGGCCAATAGAAGAGAACGGATTCGACCAAAGAAAGAGAGTCTATTCCAATCAATCGTGTAAGGAAATCAAATCGATTGTAAGGAATGACTGAAATTTTTATTGAATTTACAAATAAGTGTTGACGTAGTCGCCACTTCATTTCCAATATCATTTTTATAAAGTGTATATGGTTCCTCGTTTAAAAATGTTAGTATTCATTATTCATTGATTGATTTATACAATAACTACATCATCAAAAATTATAGGAAAAGAAAACATAAGGTAACATTGTGCTATTCCTCCCCCAAATTTAGATAAGGTTACATATAGTCCGAGATAGAAGTCTTATAGTTGTCCACTTTACAAAGTTGTATAGAAAAGTATTCCCAAATAGTTATTTGTGCAACTAGTGCGCAAAGTGACAGTTTGCTGCACCGAAAGAAACGTTTACGCCCGAGCCGTAGGCGAGGGCGGAATAGTTTCTTGAGTGCAGCAGAGGAACTTTGCGCACGTATTTCACATTAAACTTTTCCTACAGTTACCATTGAATATGAAAAAGTGGGTAATTATGGATAAAATTGCCTGAAATGCATCAAATGTTTTTCTGTGTAATTTTATTATTAATAAATAAAATAGAATAATGTAGTAGTAAATGTCTGAAGGCGGCTGTGTGCTGAATGTGGTGGCTGTCGCTGTCATCCACTGTTGTCCTTCGTTATTATTATAACGTGCACCACAACACTATACCACAGTCCCTGTTACCAACTTCATTTTGATTTTGCTGCACTGTTGCTCCATATAACCTACTAACTATTTTGCGTTGCCATGTTGCAAATCTGGAGTGCAGAAAAAAATTTTCCCGCACTAGAGCGGAAAAGTGATTCTTTGCGTTCTGTAATCAGTGCAGCAATGGCCACTTTTCAACGTAACTGCAGGAAAAAATAATTTTTCCCCAACCTCAAGCCTCGAGTTTGAAACATGCTTGGGATACTGATAACTGTTGAAATGAAGATCAAATAATGAACGAGCAAGGTTCAACTAAACAGAGTTCCACTTAAATCTGTCAGCATTCCTTATTAATAACATCAACATTTCCTATTCAACCCATGCTGACAGATTGCACAGAGAAGGATCTTTTATGCACTCAGTCTCTGTGTAGTTTAGCAAC
>NC_052509.1:61525985-61723485 GCF_014356525.2 Nilaparvata lugens
GCATCAAAGAGGGTGTATCACCCTTGGAGATGCTGGGATGTGGAGATATTCTTGAGAAATTCAAGAGGTCTCTACTACTCTAAAGTATCTTTGAGAGTAGGATACTCTCATTGATACTTTAGAGTACAAACATTCACTCCTAGAGTGCCTAAGTCAAGTTCAGTAATGAGTTATACCCTTCAAAATAAATGGAGATATTCTTGAGAAATTCAATGGTTCTCTAATAAATATAATTGTTTCAGGTAGTGTCTTAGTTGAGTTTAGTGATGTCTAAGTTGTTATTCATAACCTTCTATCAACATTTATTTAATTGTTCTGTTTCTTGAGTAAGTTTTAGGCTTGTCGTGGTTTCTCCTTCCCACATTCACAAATATTTACTGTGTGCATTTAAATAGTTACTAATATTAATAGTATTCACTGTTTTACAATAACATTTTATTATTGTATTTGATACTATTCATTGTATCCAATTTGCTCTTTTTCTCAAAAATGTTTCAGGTTCATCACAGCTCTCTTCTCAAAAAAGCACACAATCACAGCTATTTGTTACAATAAAATATTATTGTTTACGATATTATTCATTGTATGCCATAGCTCTGTTTCCAAAATATTCAGGTCATCACAGCATTTCTTCTCAAATAAACCACAATCACAGCCTTTGTTACAATGAAATATGATTGTTTTCGATATTATTCATTGTATGACATTGCCCTGTTTCTCAAATTCGTTTCAGATTCATCGCAGCATCTCTTCTCGAATAAACACACAATTACAGCAATTAGTTCATCCTCACTTTGTGCATGCTTTGTTTGTCAAGATTTTTGGGATTATGAGTTATTTATTGCATACTGGTCACGTAAAGCTAGTAGTTGTTTGTTATATGCATTGCATGTGTTGTGGTTATTCGTTGCATACATCCACTTATATTGAACTTTTTGTGTAGTTGAGAAGTTGATATTGTGGTAATTATTCATATTGAATGAAAAAGACTAAGAAATTGTCAAAAAACACAGATTTCTTGATACTTAGAAAGACCGGTTTCGGTTATTACACCATTATCAATCTCTGAAACAATCTTTGATAACAAATAATCACAAGTTCACAGTTAAGGAGAATGTTGAGTTTCTGCATGTTAATAACAAAGGCGAATCTTTGAATATTCTAGAGGCTTTAGAAATAACAACTGGGAAAATTCCCAGTATAGTTTAAATCACCAGATTCATTTCAACCAATACAACACTACGAATTTAGTTTTATCATAAAATTGTAAGCATACATTAGTCAATAGTTTTTCCATTTACATATTGTTTTATTATCTTTCACACTTGTTTTCTTGGTTCTTATTTTGTACTGAAATTAAATTTTGTTATCATGACGATTCTGTGCTTAAGCCGCCATTTTGTCACCCCGTTGAGTGGGAGTGACTGTCTGGCTGGGCCATGGCAGGCGTTCATGCCCTTGACCATAGCAGTACTCGCCTACTAGTATAAATTCTGCTGCTCTTTCTTGAATTTAGTTTTAGTTTATCAGAGATTGACAATGGTGTAATAACCGAAACCGGTCTTTCTAAGTATCAATAAATCTGTGGTTTTTTGACAATCTCTTAGTCTTTTTCATTCAATACTCATATTGAATGTAACGTCAGAAATTTTTGGGATTATGAGTTATTTATTGCATACTAGTCACTAATATGTTTTGGGTATTATGTCAGGCATGCGATGGACATCTTATAATACCTATATACTCTCCCTACTTACTTTTCCCTAATACTTATAATAATTTAATATTATTATTCAAAACTAACAGGTAACCCGTGCTCCGCATGGGTCATTGTAAAACTTGACATAATGAAATCTTGAAGAATTGAAAATAGGCCTATAACCATCCCCGGTAAGTTAAGAACCTATATGCAAAATTTCAAGTTAATCAGTCTAGTAGTTCAGACTTGATGATGCGTCAAACATATTTTTTCTATCCCGTACGTGTATAAGCCAGTTCTTTCCTTTATTATACAATAGATAATAATGAAATTTGATAGAAAACTTTATTAACCTGTGAAATAATTCATGATTATTGTACGTTAATCTATGTCAAATTATTCTTGTACTTATGTTATTATAATTCATTTATGTTTTTATGTAATTTGTCTATTGTAATAATTTAGAGGTGGTTAGGGTTGGCTATAGGGGTGTTGATGAAGCCAGCAATTGTAAACTTTGTTCTTCCAAGTTTGTTAGTAAATTCATAGTAATTAAGTTATTTGTGTGCTTAAGATATGAATATTTTTATGGAAGTTTCAGTTGAAAATTCATATCTAGTTTTACCTTTCATTTGTCTTATATTCTACTCTTGTAATATTCTTGTTATATTGTAGTCTTGTGAAACATAACTGTTATAGTTGTTCTATTTGTTCTCACTGTTCTATTGTTCTAATTGTTCTATATTGTTCTAACTGTTATAATTGTTCTATTACATTTATAATTGTTCTATCCTTTACACTTGATATCAATTTATTCATTCACCTATTTGGACGTGTATACTGAAATAAATTAAAGTTCTCATTCCTACAATTGTAATATAATGATTTTAATCTTATCAGCTCTTGTAAACTTTAGTTTGTGAGTGAATTTATAACTATAACTAAGCCACAGCTCAGTTTATAACAGTTATCATTGACTTGATATTGTCTGAATAAGGTTGGAATAAGTTTTAAATATGCATTTGTTTTCAAAATCTTTTTAGATATTTTCAAATTTTGTACTTTATTGTTTAGAATTTAATTCATTTTAAAAATATTGTTGAATTTAAAATGTGTGTTTTCAATTTGTTTCAAATCTATATAAACTAAATAACTCTGTTATTTGTCTATTATAATTAAATTGTGGTGGAACGGATTGGCTATAAGGGGAGTTGAGGAGGCCAACTATTCTAAATTTTGTTCTTTTTAGTTGGTAATTTTTTTCTATAACTGTACTCTTTATTTATTTATTAGGTTACAAACAATACAATGATCGGAAAAAACCAGGCTATTGCCCAAAACTTCTTCAATTTCCTCATTTAAAATTCTCCAAATATTATACATAGGTTATGTCCATTTCTATTTCTATATCAAATCATCAATCTGAAAATATAAATTGGAATAGAACGAACAATTTTAAATTGTTATAAGCAGAGCCCTGGCTGGTTAACAGTTCATTTCAGTATGTAAGTTGATTTATTTTGACTTTGACACTACGGTTCACTGTGAAATTGTTATTCTTAGATTTCAACTCTGAAATTGAAAATTTTTGGGGTAACTTAGTCTCACTTGAAATTCATATGTATTTTGCCTGCAATTAGATTTGTCTGATTCAACTTTGTTATTTCCAGTTTGAGGGAGAATTTATTTCAACTAAGATATTTGTCTATTTTTAGTAACTTTGAATTGGCTATAAGGAGAGTTGAGGAAGCTATTGTAAACTTAGATTGGATTTTAGTTTGAGAAATAAAATCATTTTTCTATTCTAATTCTATTATTATTATTATGTGTAATTGAAGATTTTAAAGTGACACATAACCTCTAGCTACATTTGGACTGTTGTATAAATTAGAATTGGAACCGTTTCGGGCGTAAGTTAGCCTGTGGTACTTTTCTGTAAGTTGTGTAATTCTGAATGATTCAATGAATAAATAATTTTTCTATTGTAATTAAATTAATTTAATTTAACTAATTAATTAAACTGTGGTGGAACGGGTTGGGTAAGGGGTGTTGAGGAGGCCATCTATTGAAATCTTTGTTCTCTCAAGTTTTTTCAGTAAATTTATTGTAACCAAGTTATTTGTGTGCCTAAGTTAGTCTCAGTTGAAAATCCATATTTAATTTTGCCTTTCATTTGTCTAATATTCTACTCTTGTAAAACATAACTGATACAGGTTATAGTTTTATAATTTGTCTATCCTTTTTTTTTTACTTGATATCAATACATTCATACATCAATTTCGATGTTTATACTGAAATAAATGAAAATTCTCATTCTTAATATAGTATTTTATTGATTTTAATGTATGCCCTATGGAAATTATTTCAATATTTATGTTTCTACATGAATAAAGTTTGTCTCCTTCCATTTCTTGAGTCTTATTCTCCCGAGTTCTATAAGTAAACACACTAAGAGAAGGGGATTGTGGCCTAATTGAATCTGATATTTGAACTGTTCAAACATTATTTGAACTGTTCAAACATTATTTGGACTGTTCAAACATTATTTGAACTGTTCAAACATTATTTGAACTGTTCAAACATTATTTGAACTGTTCAAACATTATTTGAACTGTTCAAACATTATTTGAACTGTTCAAACATTATTTGAACTGTTCAAACATTATTTGAACTCTTCAAACATTATTTGAACTCTTCAAACATTATTTGAACTGTTCAAACATTATTTGAACTGTTCAAACATTATTTGAACTGTTCAAACATTATTTGGACTGTTCAAACATTATTTGAACTGTCAAACATTATTTGAACTGTTCAAACATTATTTGGCTTTTCAAACATTCTTTGGACTGTTCAAACATTATTTGAACTTTACAAACATTATTTGGCTTTTCAAACATTCTTTGGACTGTTCAAACATTATTTGAACTGTCAAAAATTATTTGAACTGTCAAAGATTATTTGAACTATTCAACGTTAAATACTTAGTCGAAGGCAATCAAGCATCATCCTTTATCTATCCTTGATTACTATCAGACCCCTGTTAGACTGTCAATATTATTTGATAATAGAAGATGTCCTATTTAAATATATCCTGAATGCCCTTGGCACCCTAAGGCTACACTCACACTTACGCGACTCAGGTCGAGAAGAGAAGGACGCGAAACCCACTCAGAGCCAAAAGTTTTTGAAAAGGTCACTCCTGTGTTATCGGATGGGCACGTTAAACTGTTGGTCCCGGCTGAAGTATGACAGTCGTGAGGCCCATTGACGGCTCAAATGATATATTCAGACGAGGTGGAACTTCCGTCAGGAACTCTCCAACAATAAAAGCCATACGAATATAGTTATTAAAACTGCGATGAGCTTAGTTGTCGGGGAGACAGGTTGGCGGCGACCCCTATACTCTGTCCAAACAGGCATGAGCTCTGAAGGATTAGGCCGACCGTCCTACTAGTCACACACACAAGCGCAGTCTCCTTTTGTGTGTGTGAGTGAAGGGACGGTCTGCCTACCTGTATACTACGTAGTATACATAGTATATCAATGGCGCAGGTGGGCCGGGCGTGTGTGCCTGCGCATAGGGGAGCGTGGGTCGGTTTAATCTTTCAGCGCTCATGGCAGTTCGGACAGGCTATAGTTACACACACATAGATCTTCTGCCGTCCTTACAAATTCTTTTAGATAAAACAGATGATGTTTGTCAACTTCCGTTTGATCTGGTAGAATTTATAAGGACGGAAAAAATCGAACCTCCAGAAATCGATGTGTGTGTAAAAGCCCCGCACACAAACATCGATTTTTGTTCGTTCGATATTTTGCCGTCCTTATGAATTAATTCTACCAGATTAAACAGAACTTGACAAACATCATCTGTTTAATCTAAAAGAATTTATAAGGACTGCAAAATAAATGTGTGCAAGACGGTAAAACAAAAATCGATGTGTGTGTGTGTGTGTGTGTGTGTGTGCGAGACTTAACTGGCTTTAGTATAATCGCCTATATCGGCTGCAAATAACTCTAAATCATAACCTATTCTGGGCTAATTTTCAATCAGAGTCTGGAATGGGATAGTGAGGGCTATACGCTTGTATAGGAGGGTTAAGTGGGAGAGAGGGCCGGCTGCGCCCTAACTTCGCCCTCCAGGTTAAAATAAAGGCAGCCTATCTATCTATCTATCTTGTTTTCCCATTTCCAATCAAACAAAAATCCCGTTTCAAACAAAAATCTATATGTGTGTGAGGGACTTAACTGGCTTTAGTCATAGAAAAACAATAGCGTAAGTACATATCCCATGGTAAAGGGCGTTCATGTCGCAACTTTTACTGTTATTTCAAGCCGATAGTTCATGTGATTCTTTCCCGTGAAGCTGTGTGACACTGGTAGTCTCTCATACTGTGCCGTTCATACACTCTCACCCCAACAAAACAGTAAAAATCGACAATAATCAACAGTAATCGGCTTGAGATAACAGTAAAAGTTGCGACATTAACGCCCTATACCATGGGATATCTACTTACGCGATTGTTACTCTATGCTTTAGTATAATCGCCTATATCAACTGCAAATAACTGTAAATCCATTACCTATTCTGGGCTAATTTTCAATCAGGGTCTGGAATGGGATATTAGAAAGGGTTGTAAACCTATTTTCCCTTTCCAATTATTTGATGATTATGTGTTTTTTGTTGAGTAAATAAATGAATACAGATATGTAACTCACTCGAAAGTGGATCATGTTGTCCCTTCGGGGCATAAGCCAACTGGGCGAATGCGGCCTCGTAGCCAGGCGTGTCGTCCACTTGGATGAAGTGGTCATCGGCGTGAAGGGAATCATCCTCAGGCTGCTCGAATAGTCTTATCACTACGTTCAAGAACTGGCTCCTACACAATACAAATCAAAACACATCTAACAAATACTACAAAAATTGCTTAACACGTTCAACAACTGACTCCTAAACAATACAACATCAAGACAAATCTTAACAAAAAATACAACAATTTATTGCATAAAGCCTGGTTTTCACTAGTAGAGTTAGAGCATTATTATAATTGACCGAGCGAAGTGAGGTCTAAGATTCAAATCGACGGTTTGGCATTTCTCTTAATGTTTAAATGTTTTTATGTTGCGCATTTACGGCGAAACGCGGTAATAGATTTTCATGAAATTTGACAGGTATGTTCCTTTTTAAATTGCGCGTCGACGTATATACAAGATTTTTGGAAATTTTGCATTTCAAGGATAATATAAAAGGAAAAAGGAGCCTCCCTCATACGTCAATATTAGAGTGAAAATCAGACTATAGAATTATTCATCATAAATCAGCTGTCGAGTTGATTATAAATTGCATACCATGACGCATGCAATTCAATATCTCAATGTAACTTGGTAAAAAATTAGCAGCTGTGTAGACTATAAATTGCATGCCTCATTGCATGCAATTTTTATGCACTATCAAATAGGATGCAAAGAACAGCTCGTCTGGGCGCCTAGATGTCTTCTGGTTTTCTCGCGCTAAATTCCGGAAAGCGTTATATGATAATTAAATCTTGTGTAAGCATGATCTGATCAAATAAATAGTTAGTGTATCAGTGTGGATGTGCTTATGGTTTGGGACGTCGTTATAACTGCGCGCGGTCTCCTGTTCATAGAACTACTAGTTATTATTAGCGTATGGCATATAAAGGTGCGTACAGATATACGCGCCGCGAACATGAGCAATTCACTTTTAATCAGCTGATTATATCTGTATTTTTACAGAAACGGTAAGATACAGATATAAAAAGCTTGGCATCAGCTGATTAAAAGTGAATTGCTCATGTTCGCGGCGCGTAAATCTGTACGCAATTGTAAAGACACACACAAGTACATAGGTAGTCAAAGAAAAATGTGGTCATGAGACCGTTGTCAGGTTAATAAAAAATTGTAAATATATTAAATTTTGATTACGAGGTTGTCATTGTAGTGTAGTGATTGTGGAGAAGCCGAGATAAAATCATTTAAATCGCCTTAGTAGGCACGTATATTACAATTTCTGATGATGTGCTTCATCGTCTGACAGAGTAACAGAGTGGTCGAGTAACTGGCGTACTAACTCTACCGAGCTAACTCTACTCTACTTGCTCGGTCGAGTAACTGTTTCCACTACAATTGAGAATAGTAGGTAAAGTGTGTTGTCTACTGAACAGAACTAACCTTAAAATGACAATACTTTTTAATTAAGACTTAATAACACTTAAATAAATTAACACTTTTTAATAAATAACAATACTTCTTAAACTTGATAGCCTACGGCACGACTCTACTCCACTAGCTCGAGACTGTTTTCATTAGCATAGTAGTGGTAGAGTAGAGTGGGAAGCGGTGGTGGGGGAAGGCAAGTGGTAGAGTACTATCATAGAGAAACAATAGCTTGATTAGATATCCCATGGTATAGGGCGTTCATGTCGAAACTTTTACTGTTATCTCAAGTCGATTACTGTAGATTTTTACTGTTTTGTTGGGGTGAGAGTGTATGAACGGCACAATATGAGAGACTACCAGCGTCACACAGCTTTTTGGGAAATACATGGACTATTGGCTTGAGATAACAGTAAAAGTTGCGACATAAACGCCCTATACCATGGGATATCTAATCAAGCTATTGTTCTCTATGATAGTACTCTACCACTTGCCTTCCCCCACCACCGCTTCTCACTCTACTCTACCACTACTATGCTAATGAAAACAGTCTCGAGCTAGTAGAGTAATGCCGTTATCTACTTATACTATTGTTTCTCTATGGCACTATCCCACTCTACTCTACTAAAAACTAGCACTCTACCATGAACGTTTTCATTGGGAGAGTTCACAAGATAGTTAGTACTTGCCCAGGCAACTCTACCACTAACTCTAACAATGAAAACCAGGCTTCAGAGATCACATTCAAGGCTCCGGAGAAAGTGCACTAAATATGGGCATCGAGAAAATATAGCATAAGAAGATATCCCATGGTACAGGACGTTTATGTTCCAAACGTTAACTCAAGCCGATAGTCCTATAAATAATAAATAAATAAATAGATTTTATTGTCGTAGACCAATATAGGTAATTGACAAAGTCATAGTAATACAATATTACAAAATAATAGAGTCAAAGCAATAGTTTAAAGTCACAAAGTAGAATAAATTACATCAAGTAGAATCGAAAAACTCTGTCAAACAATAGAAAGGTCTTAAAACCAGCCACTCAAAAAGTAATTTTTTAAAAATAACAATATTTTCACAATTTTTTTGTGTAGTTGAGCAGCAGAATTTATACTAGTAGGCGAGTACTGCTATTGGTCGAGGGCATGAACGCCTGCCATTGGCCTAGCTAGACAGTCTCCTCCCCCTCAATGGTGTAACAAAATGGCGGCTTAAGCAACAGAATCGCCATGATAATAAAATTTACTTTCAGTACAAAATAAGAACCAAGAGAACAAGTGTAAAAGATAATAAAACAAATATGTAAATGGAAAAACTATTGATTAATGTATGCTTACAATTTTATGATAAAACTAAATTCGTAGTGTTGTATTGGTTGAAATGAATCTGGTCATTTAAACTATACTGGGAATTTTCCTTGATTACTCTTGTTATTTCTAAAGCCTCTAGAATATTCAAAGATCTGCCTTTGTTATTAACATGCAGAAACTCAACATTCTCCTTAACTGTGAACTTGTGATTATTTGTTATCAAATGTTCTGCAAAGTTAGATTCCCCATTTTGTTTATTCCAATCTCTGATGTGTTCTTTAATTCTACTTTTGAAACAGTCTTTAATGCTGAAATAGTTGTGTTAACTATTGAGTTATTTTATTTTAGATAATTGTGATAAGAAACTTCATATTTATCTATATTTGAATTAATGAATAAAATTGAATAGAAAAAATAATATTCAATAACAAATATCAATTAAGTTCAATCATTATAAAACTTGTAGTTACAGCAAAAATTAGAAAAAAATCGTCACAATATTACTATTATTCAATCATTTCAACTAGATATATTTCATCATTATAGCAATATACATTATTTCAAGATGATTTATCAACCAGACTACAGTATCAGTAATCAACGGTATTGGAACAATGATCAATTGTTCATCCTCAAAACTGAAAGTCTTACATCAATTGAAAGTAATTACAAAATGGAGAATAAGGTCTAAATTTATTTGTGAACTTAGAGCGAATTATCAATAATTGGTTCATTCTGATTCTCTTAGGCCTACTAGCAGCACGGAGTGGAGAACACTGGTTTCCTTATTCCGTGCTCTGCAAGGGTCAAATTGAAAACTTGACCAACTGAAATCTAGAAGAATTTAGAGTTAGTAGACCTATATAACCATCATCGGTAAATTAAGAATCAATATTCAAAATTTCTAGTTGATCAGTTGAGTATATTTCAGACGTGATGATGGGTCAAACATAATTCCCTATTCCTTACGTGTATAAGCCAGTTCTTTCCTTTATTATAGTATAGAAAACTGAAGAATACATAATACTTGGAAACCTCACAGATTCATATTGATTTTTCCAATACATCAATAAATTTTAGTTCGATTAGGATCCTCCTCAATTTGAATCAGGCAGCCTTTTGTTTTCCCAATTCCAAACAAAATACTCGTTTCACTGGGAATTCGTGTCTGATAGTAAGTACATTATAACTGAAGAATATAAATTATTTCTTATTTTATTGTGATCTATTCATGTTTTTCTTATGAAATTCAATTATAGGCCTACATCATGAAGACTATGTCCAATTCATTTGTACTGGTGGCAAAATTTTACATTAAAAATAATTATTTGATAAAATCCAAGTTCAATAGTAATGAAAACAAATTCCTTCAAAAAATAATTGATAATAATACGTTTCGAGGGAAAAAATTAAGAACAAAAAAATGGGAAGCCTACCGAGGAACCATCGCTCCGTAAGCAGGCCTTTTACCGCTGCGCTACATAGACATTCGTAATTCTTAGTCTTATAACCTGCTCATAAATAGACACACTTTAGGCTATGAAACTTCATGTAGCCTACGGTAGCATACATGAATTTGAACATTAATTCTGAAAAATCTAGAAGGAAAATTTAAATTTGGGCTTCCAGGTGCACGAGATTGATATTTTTAGAATCTATGTTCAAAATTTGGAGATCTAAATCATTCCCGTTTTTCCGGTATGCAATCCACAAGTTGACATGTTTTGATGCGAACAAACGAACACACGAACAAACACAACCCTACTCTCTCTTATTATATAGATGGAACGGTTCTACAATATTGACAATGACTCAGTCGAATTAATTATTCATTCTACATTGTTGAAAGACGATCTGGCAACAGAGCAAAGCGAAGAAGAGATACCGCTATCCGCTTTGTTGAATGATAGACAAGGATAGCAGCACCGTTGCTTTTTAAACACCGATGTGTTTTTATTCGATTAATAATTAATTAACAAAATATATCATCTTAGTTATGGAAATTCATATTGAAAAATATAATTTCTTGCTTGATAAATATAGTTTATTATTTTAAACAAGAATGAACAGTTAATATTACATCAATAAACCTGTATCTGCTACCGTCCATAGAAGGCATTGCCAAGACAGAGGATCGGCAACGTTGTTGTCCTATCTTTCTCTACTGCCATTATAACGTGGACCTCACTATAAAACAGATTTTCGAGAGGGAATTTCAAGTGGTGAGCATTTCTAGACACCATGCTTGATTATCAAGAGCAGCGTTGTTCAAAAACTTCGAAGCGTTTCGACTAATTTCGCAGAGATATTTTGTGTGTTTTTAGGTCGTTAATTGGTAGGCCTGATTGCTGAAAGCTTTTTCAAGGGTTGTCGAAGTGTGAGTTTTCCGGAGATACAGGTTTTTTTCAATTTGTATAGAATGTATAATCTCTCTGTACTGTGGTTCATTTTCCAAAGCTATATTTTCCCAATGCAAAACAAAAATCTGATTTCTCACTTCCAAATAAATTGAGAGGTCTATTGAAATACACAGAACCAAAGATCACTTCACTATGGAGAGCAAACCGTTGAAGTGTAATAAACTCAAAAGCTTCTATAGTGAGGTCCACGTTATAATGGCAGTGGAGAAAGATAGGGAACAACGTTGCCGATCCTCTGTCTTGTCAATGCCTTCTATAGACGGTAGCTGATACAGATTTATTGATGTAATATCAACTGTTCATTCTCGTTTGAAAATATCAATTATATTCTATTAAGCAAGAAATTATATTTTTCAATAATTTCATAATGAATTTCAACAATAAGATGAAATATTTTGTTAATTAATTATTAATTCTACATTGTTGAAAGACGATCTAGCAACAGAGCAAAGCGAGAACTATGGGAAGTTAAGATGGAATATTTTGTAAATTCATTATAAATTCTACATTGTTAAAAGAAGATCTAGCAACAGAGCAAAGCGAGAGAGAGATCCGCTTTGTTGAATGATAGACAAGGATAGCAATACCATTGCTGATAAAACACTGCCATTATAACGTGGACCTCATTATACATCTATGTATTTCTGCACTCTGTACTATATTCTGTATGTATCTGTATCTATATATACTTTGTATCTATATATACTCGATATCTATATATACTCTGTATCTATATATATACACACTGTATATCCTCTGGGTTTCTGTGGCAGTTTGAAATTACGAACTGGAGTGACACGATATTTTATTCACAACTATAGATAAACTATATTTAATGGCTAACGAGAAAATCGATCTTTCAATGTTGGTCGGTAGCATTTTCATTCATGAAAAGTATACAGGGTCTGTATAATAAGTAACCGGACTGACCTCAGGAAATTTTTTATTGGCAAAATATGTATTTTTTGACCTCAGGACTTCCTGAGGTCAGTCCGGTTACTTATTATACAGACCCTGTACATACCGTATTACTGTACTTGTGCATCTTATATTATCAAGCTTGAGATTTCAGTGTTCAGCTATACAGAGTGTTTCAGAAGTAGTGTCGAGAATTTTAGGGTATTGTACCTGGATGCTAGGAGACTACAAATGTCATATTTGAAGTGTCCAAAACTCAGCGGTTATCCTTATAGCTGCCATTTTGTTTTTTTCACTTAAAAATTTTTATCTCAAGAACGAAATGTTGTATTGATCTGAAATTTGGCATGGATATTTATGCTATAAAGACTCAACTATAAAAAATAAAAAAAAATTTTTTCGTTGAAATTTTTCAAAATGGCGGCCATTTTAAATTTTTGATAATTTCATGAAAACCGTTCTTATTACAGAAATATACAAGAATAACTTTCCTCCAAATTTTATTTTACATTGAAAAATATTAATTTCACTCAAATCGGTTCACTGATACTAATGCAGCAATTGCTCAAAATGCCGTCCTTCAACTTGATTACACAGTCTGCACCTTTCAATCATGGACCGTCGAACTGCTATAAAAGCATTTTCATCATCTTGAATGGCACCTGCTGCAGCAACCACTCTTGCCACAAGGTCTTCTTCGTTTTCTACTGGCGTGCTGTAAACAAGGTCTTTCATATGGCCCCAGAAAAAAAAATCTAAAGGGTTGAGGTCAGGTGAACGTGCGGGCCACGGTACTGGTCCACCCCGCCCAATCCACCGCTGACGATAGGTCATGTTCAGAAAGTCCGTAACAACATTTCCGAAATGAGCAGGGGCACCATCATGTTGAAACCAAATATTATATCTGTTTGCAAGAGGCACATCTTCCAAAAGTTCTGGTAGTATGTCTCTTAAAAAAGTAATGTATGTGGGAGAATTCAGACGATTAGGAAGAATGTATGGTCCAATCACGCGATTACCTAAGATACCCGTCCAAACATTCAGCGAAAATCTATGCTGATAACCACGCACTTTGACCTCATGAGGATTGTCTAAGGCCCAGACGTGACTGTTGCGAGAGTTGAAGATTCCTTCTCTTGTAAAGCTGGACTCATCGGTAAATAACACATTTTCTAGAAAATTTGGTTGGATAATGTCTTGCTGAAGAAACCAACGGGCACAGTTTACTCTTGGCTCATAGTCGCGTTCAACCAATGAGTGAACTTTTTGAAAGCGGAAGGGGTGAAGTCTTTCCTTGTTTAGTACACGCCTCACAGAAGAAGCACTTGAATTGATTTGCTTTGCAACTGCTCTCGTACTCGTTCTAGGATTGAAATCGAATTTCTGCAATACTTCCTCTTCAAAAGCAACATTTCGAACTGCTCGAGGCCTACCAGCAATTACCCTGTTCCATTCAAATGAACCAACTTCTCTCAGCCGATTGTGAGTTCTTGTGAACACCTTGTCAGAAGGGAGACGGCGGTTTGGAAATGCAGCTGCATACATTCTTCTTGCTTCGGTCGCATTGCCAAGAGCTGCTCCATACATGAAGTGAATATCGGTGTACTCCAGCGAACTAAATTCCATTACAATAATTAAATATTTGTGTAGAAGCAACGTAAGAAAATATTGAAACTGGAAATTTAAGATAGAAATAAGACCTAGGAAACGTGAGACTAAGAAATAGGAAGCACTATATCTGGTTCTTTACTTTTAATGAAACAACAATACTTTTACAAGACAAACATTATCATCTGAAAACCATTGTAAAATCATCTGTTTGCCCATATGGAGCCATACCGAGTTTCAAAGCTTCATCTTAAATACATCTGGAATTAAAAAATTAATATTGATCTTTAAATGGTGAAAAGTGGTCATGCATGCAGTACGAAAAAAATTAATTTCTCTGTTATTCTTCGACCAATCTTAATAAATTAGGTATCATTGGAATCGTGAAAAAATTTGCTAACGTTTTTGTCTCTTGTAAATTTTCTGTAAAATGGACGGTTTTCGAGATATTCGCCATCAAACATTTAAAATGGCCGTCATTTTGAAAAATTTCAACAAAAAATTTTTTTTTTATTTTTTATAGTTGAGTCTTTATAGCATAAATATTCATGCCAAAATTTCAGATCAATACAACATTTCGTTCTTGAGATAAAAATTTTTAAGTGAAAAAAACAAAATGGCAGCTATAAGGATAACCGCTGAGTTTTGGACACTTCAAATATGACATTTGTAGTCTCCTAGCATCCAGGTACAATACCCTAAAATTCTCGACACTACTTCTGAAACAACCTGTATATAAGATTACTCATTAAGGATGAGATAAAATTATTATTCGCTGAGAATTATTAGTAAAAGCTTTGTCTAATAGAATGCACCCCAGACGCTGCACTTTTTCAACCACAAATTGATTGGAACGATGGTTACCAAAATAATTCTTGAAATAAAATGAATTATAAATGGATTATATTGGTTATTATTATTAAACGAAAATCCAAATCAAATGTTATAACTTCCATCTATAAATTATATTGGGTTGAATTCTCTTGGAGGATTCATTTACTCCCAACGGACTGAAATAGAAAATTCTCATCTTTGAAGGTTTTATTTTCTTAGCATCATGTAATTTTTGCTTTATTTGAAATGCTATGTTGAATTAACTTTTTGTCAGCAATGAAGATGACTTATTTTATTTTATGGAAAATAATTATTTATCTCTGTTGTTTTTTAGTTGTGAAATGATATTGTGAGTTATCAGTGAGACTATCTATAATCATTTTATCCAGTAATAATAATTATTTATTATTGAATTGAATAATTTCTTTAATAGGTAACGTGTTTCATTTTCCATGTTGTTCTTTCCATCAGTGTTATATGTAGGCTATTACTATTTTCTACTAGGTATGTAATAAATGAATAAATGTAACTCTGTTTTAGTTCTGACACTGTGTGATCAGCAGGCTGATGAAGCTCCTCTCCAGGAGTGAAATGCATTCCTCAACACTCCAACAAAAGTAAGTGTTTTCAATTATTTACAAGTAACACAGTGTCAGAACTACAACAGAGTTATTATATAGTGTTTCGTCATGGAAAGCAACATCAATGAATAAATGTCTCGAATGTTCTATACAATAGTCTACTATCGTTACCGTACTGTCAGCAATGAAGATGACCCATTTGATTTTATGGCAAATAATTATTTATCTCTGTTTTTTTTAGCTGTGAAAGTGATATTGTGAGTTATCAGTGAGACTATCTATAATCATTCTATCCAGTAATAATAATTATTTATTTCTAGAATTTATTATTGAATTGAATAATTTCTTTAATAGGTAACGTGTTTCATTTTTCATGTTGTTCTTTCCATCAGTGTTATATGTAGGCTATTACTATTTTCTACTATGTAATAAATGAATAAATGTAACTCTGTTTTAGTTCTGACACTGTGTGATCAGCAGGCTGATGAAGCTCCTCTTCAGGAGTGGAATGCACTCCTCAACACTCCAACAAAAGTAAGTGTTTTTTTAAAAATATTTACAAGTAACACAGTGTCAGAACTATAACAAAGTTATTATATAGTGTTTCGTCATGGAAAGCAACATCAATGAATAAATGTCTTGAATGTTCTATACAATAGTCTACTATCGTTACCGTACTCACACCACCAAAATAGTTGTGAAAGGTACCGGACAATAATTATTACCGCCATCACAATTTTGGCAATTATTACACTTATGCTGAAGATAACGTAAATAGTCAAATTATCAATTTATGTCATGGATAGTCGATGTGATGAGTTAATTGCTAGTTTTCAGAACAATATGCGGTCACTATTATTCCACGGCCACTGCTGCTGCTGTTGCTGATCAGTGATCAGTAGCATAGTGGCATAGGCTGTGGCATCAGTAATGACTGTCATTTGTCTAATTGGGCTCAACAGATATCTTATTTTGATAAATCCATGAATACATACGAGTTATAACCTTGTACAACCTTAATAAAAACAATATAAAAACCTTTTAGTAACCTCAATTTTTAAAAACTTTAAAATAGTTCAACAAGATTTTTATATTTTTTTTGTTTAACTTTGATATAATGTGACATCAATGTAGCCTGTTTTTCTTTCTTTACATGTTATATTTTATTTGATTAAATAATAAATAATTGATCTATGAATAAATATGATCTTTATGTTCTGACTTCAATATGCCAGAGTGTTTTTCTCTCTCCACTTGCATTTTTACCTGATCAAATTGATATAGATATCCATCAATATATTATTGAAATAATATATTTCCGTAGAGATTTAGAATTTAATTGGTTCTCGTGTTGTTTATTCTCTGTCAATTTAAAAATGTCTGATGACTGCATAAGTTGATATTTATTTATTTAACTTAATATTTGATAACAAATTTTAGTGACGTGTGTTTCTACTATTTTATTTCTCATCCAATTAACGATGATAAAGAAAAATCCTCTGTTCTTTGTTTCTCCATTGATAATAATCAACATGATAAAAGTTCCCTCACAATATTATAGATTGTATATTGTGTTCAAAACCATTCATTTGGCAGACAGTGTTGAAATGTGTCTCACTTCAAACTGTCAGAATGATTTAATATGAGAATAACATTGCTATAAATGTATAAGGAGTGCTAACAAAATGATAGAAATTGCGTGAAGAAATTCGTGTTCAATGGAGCTGAAAAATTTACAAGATAAAGAAAATGATATCAGTTCCTGTCAAAGACATGCTTGCTTGAAGACTTAATTACCATGTACACACTAGACAACATGGCTTTAGAATTATAATGTTAATACGTCACTGCAATATAAACCGATGTTATTTTGTAGAATTCGAGCCAATTTTTACACTGTTCGATAGCCAATTTACTAGAATAATAATTTACTATCGTATAGCCTACTCGCAAGGACGTACCGTAACAACTTTTCACACGATAAAAAGCTAAGATTGAAAATAAATAGAACTTTCGTTGTGAGAAATCAATCATTTTCTTGAAAACTATCTTCACTGCAGGTTGGTTGAATTGAATATTTCTTTACTAAATTTGCATTATAAAATTATATTATTTGCATTATTGTTAAATTATATTACCCTTATATAAATAAGGCTTAGAATTGACCTGCTTTAATCATACCTACATCATAACTGACTTGAAAACTATCATTGATAATATTAGACCTACTATAATTGAATATAGGTACCTAGCCTACCCGTACCGGTATGCATTCATATTACCTATTTTTTTGTTGATGAGATAATTATTATTCCACGATTATTCTTGTCTTAAATATGAACATTAGATTTTTTCATGACTTTTCCACAGAAATATCTTTTTGAAACATGTTAGTCTACATTTCTTGAGAACTTTTCCTCATTTCTTGAGAACTTTTCCTATTATTATTATTATTTTTTTTTGTTGATGAGATAATTATTATTCCACGATTATTCTTGTCTTAAATATGAACATTAGATTTCTTCATGACTTTTCCACAGAAATATCTTTTTGAAACATGTTAGTCTACATTTCTTGAGAACTTTTCCTCATTCCTTGAGAACTTTTCCTCATAAATATTACATTTAAAAATAAATAAAAATAATAAAGATCCAAGCACCCTTTTTAAAATTGTTTATAAACAATTAAAAATTACATAGAATAAGTAGCTGCTAAATAGGCAAAAACTCATATAACGAGTGCCTATATTGTCCAGAAATTTATGTTTTCAAAGCCTTCTCAAGATCTCAAATACACATTGTGACTATAGTCACAACAAGTTTCGGCTATATGATACCATTATCATTAACATGTAGTGACTAAACAATTTTGAAAAGGGTACTTAGTTTTCTATTTTTATTTATATTCAAGAGTAGCCCTAAAGATATAAAAATACAATATTACCGTTACTTTGAAACAAGTTAAGCTACATTACTGTCGTATTGGTTTGATACAAGAATGGATTATTCCTTTGAATGTTTATATTCAAGTACCGGTATATTTCTACAATATTATTTTCTCTCATACCCTGAAGAAATGTAAATAATTATTGGATTAACGAACGGATCAATTGAATATTATCTGAATATATTTTGAGTGAAAAGTGGCTCATGGATATAGGAAAAGTAGAGAACTGCATTCTTAGGTTATGTACTCCCATGAGGACAAATATCATTTTGAGGTGCTACTGTAATCACTAATTCACTCTCAGCTATCCCCTACTTGGGTGATAGACTAGTTACATGAATTTGAGGGGGATTTTCAGTAGAAAACCCTACATGGCAAGTAACTGGCCGACGGTGATTCTCATTACTATAATTTTCATCTGTGCAAAGGCTAAAAATAAACATTCTACTGGAGATATTTTTCAAAGTTTTTCGATTTGTATATCATTAAGCTATCAAAATAAAAAAGTTTTCTCAGGAAAACATTCTTTTTCCGATCATTACTTTTTGAGATATGAGCGCCTAAAGTTTAAATTTTTGGGACAGAGCACTTCAAATTCGGTCAGAGATAAATCCATGAGATTTAGAGGATAGATTCTTGATGATATTGTTGATCTAGTAAAACAAAAATTTTATGGAAATATCCAGTTTTAAGATAGTTATTCAATTTACTAAAGATAACCAAAAATAACTTTTTGTTGAGTTATTTTTGGTAAATTGAATAACTTTTTAAAAAATTGATATTTTCAGAAAATTTTTGTTTTACTAGATCAAAAATACCATGAAGAATCCATCCTCTAAATCTCATTGATTTATATTTTACCGAGTGTGAAATGTTCTGTCCCAAAAATTGAAACTTCAGGCGCTCATATCTCAAAAAGTAATGATCAAAAAAAAAAAAAAAAATGTTTTCCTGAGAAAACTTTTTCATTTTGATAGCTTAATGATATACAAATCGAAAAACTTTGGAAAATATCACGAGTAGAAAGTTTATTTTTAGCCTTTGCACAACCTTAAGACATATATATATATGTTGGTAAATGGAAATTGATGAAAAGTGATCTGATAAAAGTCTGCACTCTCCCCGTCTATAAGCCGCCAATAACTTGACGTCTCTACTTTCCCCGTCTATAAGCTGCCAATAACTTGACGTCTCTACTTTCCCCACCTATAAGCCGCCAATAACTTGACGTCTCTACTTTCCCCGTCTATAAGCCACCAATAACTTGACGGTTCTACTCTTCATGTCTAATTTATTTTCCAGATGAAGAAATCAATCAATATGATGGAACTCTGTTTGGCATTGATCGTTTTCCTACAAGTGCATCCCCAGATATCTGCTTACAGTTACGACAGTGAATTTTATTTCGACCAAAAACTTGATCATTTTGACAAATCAAACAACAAAACATGGCAGCAAGTGAGTATACTATATTACTATAGTGTGGTCCACGTTATAATGGTAGTGGAGGAAGATAGGAGAACAACGTTGCCGATCTTTTCTTGTCAATGCCTTCTATAGACAGTAGCTGATACCGGTTTATTGATGTAATATTAACTGTTCATTCTCGTTTATTATATTTCATTAAACAAGAAATTATATTTTTCAATAATTCAATAATGAATTTTCATAATTAGGAAAAAAATATTTTTTTTTAATTACAGCTGATAAAGGTTTATTGATGTGATATTAACGGTTCATTCTCGTTTAAAATAATCAATTATATTTTATTAAGCAAGAAATTATATTTTTCAACAATCTCATAATGGAATTTCATAATATTATTAAGATGAACTATTCAGTTAATTAATTATTAATTCTACATTGTTAAAAGACGATCTGGCAACAGAGCAAAGCGAGAAAGAGATATTGCTATAGGCTTTCTTGAATGATAGACAAGGATAGCAATACCATTGCTAATCAAACACTGCCATTATAACATGGACCTAACTATATAGTTAGATAGATGAATAGATAGATATACATCACGTCTGGTTAGCTTGGAACTGCGGCAGATAAGTCGAGTGCAAGGAAAATGCAAGACATACCATAATAATTATACATTGAATTTATATTTTGTATCAAATTACTATCCATCTTTGACTACTTTAAGGCTAGGCACACACCAGTTAGTCAAGACAAGACAAGACAATATATAATCATATATTTGTTATTATAGCTATTGTTATTTGTTATAGCTAATTAGTTAGCTAGTTAGTATAGCTATTTGTTATGATATTTTCTCTCTCCATTTCCAGCGGTATCATTGCAATATTACTATTACTGTAATGTACAATCTTCAACTTAACAGCTATGAATCAATGTAGAACTACTTTATGAACTAGATATAAAAAACATTATGTAAGATTCTATATTTATTTATTTATACATTGATAGATACAATATAATTCTCAACCATGAATGATTGGGAAAGGAACAACAGACTTGAAGCCTAGAAATTGTCTTAGATAGAGCCTTAGATAGAAGTTGTCCAAAAATAGGTTATGTTTACTTTGTTAACTTTGTTGTAGCTCTGACACTGTGTTACTTGTGAATATTTAAAAAAACACTCACTTTTCTTGGAGTATTGAGGAATGCATTTCACTCCTGAAGAGGAGCTTCATAAGCCTATGTTTACACTTTATGTTTATTATATGTTATTCTCATTAGGTACACTTTTCATTAGTATCGATTCTGTCGGTTTTTAACATATTTTATTCTTTTTCCATTCTCAGCGCTACTACTACAATGATTATTACTACACCCTTCAAACGGAGGCGGGCTATCCCAAGGTCCCATTGTTCCTGATTGTCGGTGGTGAGAAGGCTGTCATAGACGGAGGTTACACCTCAAACTCACCCATGTATCATTTCGGCATTGAATACAGGGCTCTTGTGATGCATCTGGAGCACAGATACTATGGCAAAAGCAAACCCACTGCGTAAGTTTTTAATATAATAGCTTAAGTTATATAATAACTTATGTTATAAGAGGCACGCTGGCCTCTTTGTGATGACAATGGAGGGGTGAGGGTGCTGGGGTGGAGGAGAGTGAAGATGGTGGATGTCAGGGAAGAGGGAAAATACTTCATGCTGAAGAGGATAGCACAGGACAGAGAGGAAAGGAGGAGAAATCATGTATGGACCTGCCCTAGGGCAGAATACTTATGATGATAATGATAAAGGCCTAGATGATAATAAAGTCAACAATATAATTTCCAATAATTCAATAATGAATTTTCATAATTAGGAAAAAAATATTTTTTTTTAATTACAGCTGATAAAGGTTTATTGATGTGATATTAACGGTTCATTCTCGTTTAAAATAATCAATTATATTTTATTAAGCAAGAAATTATATTTTTCAACAATCTCATAATGGAATTTCATAATATTATTAAGATGAACTATTCAGTTAATTAATTATTAATTCTACATTGTTAAAAGACGATCTGGCAACAGAGCAAAGCGAGAAAGAGATATTGCTATAGGCTTTCTTGAATGATAGACAAGGATAGCAATACCATTGCTAATCAAACACTGCCATTATAACATGGACCTAACTATATAGTTAGATAGATGAATAGATAGATATACATCACGTCTGGTTAGCTTGGAACTGCGGCAGATAAGTCGAGTGCAAGGAAAATGCAAGACATACCATAATAATTATACATTGAATTTATATTTTGTATCAAATTACTATCCATCTTTGACTACTTTAAGGCTAGGCACACACCAGTTAGTCAAGACAAGACAAGACAATATATAATCATATATTTGTTATTATAGCTATTGTTATTTGTTATAGCTAATTAGTTAGCTAGTTAGTATAGCTATTTGTTATGATATTTTCTCTCTCCATTTCCAGCGGTATCATTGCAATATTACTATTACTGTAATGTACAATCTTCAACTTAACAGCTATGAATCAATGTAGAACTACTTTATGAACTAGATATAAAAACATTATGTAAGATTCTATATTTATTTATTTATACATTGATAGATACAATATAATTCTCAACCATGAATGATTGGGAAAGGAACAACAGACTTGAAGCCTAGAAATTGTCTTAGATAGAGCCTTAGATAGAAGTTGTCCAAAAATAGGTTATGTTTACTTTGTTAACTTTGTTGTAGCTCTGACACTGTGTTACTTGTGAATATTTAAAAAAACACTCACTTTTCTTGGAGTATTGAGGAATGCATTTCACTCCTGAAGAGGAGCTTCATAAGCCTATGTTTACACTTTATGTTTATTATATGTTATTCTCATTAGGTACACTTTTCATTAGTATCGATTCTGTCGGTTTTTAACATATTTTATTCTTTTTCCATTCTCAGCGCTACTACTACAATGATTATTACTACACCCTTCAAACGGAGGCGGGCTATCCCAAGGTCCCATTGTTCCTGATTGTCGGTGGTGAGAAGGCTGTCATAGACGGAGGTTACACCTCAAACTCACCCATGTATCATTTCGGCATTGAATACAGGGCTCTTGTGATGCATCTGGAGCACAGATACTATGGCAAAAGCAAACCCACTGCGTAAGTTTTTAATATAATAGCTTAAGTTATATAATAACTTATGTTATAAGAGGCACGCTGGCCTCTTTGTGATGACAATGGAGGGGTGAGGGTGCTGGGGTGGAGGAGAGTGAAGATGGTGGATGTCAGGGAAGAGGGAAAATACTTCATGCTGAAGAGGATAGCACAGGACAGAGAGGAAAGGAGGAGAAATCATGTATGGACCTGCCCTAGGGCAGAATACTTATGATGATAATGATAAAGGCCTAGATGATAATAAAGTCAACAATATAATTTCCAATTGATATCGATTTATATGTTGTTCTCCATGACGAAACACTTTATAATAATAAAATTAGTAGAATTGATGGTGATGTTGTGAAATCTCTCCATAATAAGAAAACAAAGATATTGTCAAATTTCACTAAATATTTATTAAAAACTTTAAAACAGAACCATGGTTTCACGTAGTTAACCAACGCATCATCAGCTGTACATCAGCAGTAGATATTGTCAAATTTCACTAAAATTTTATTAAAAACTTTAAAACAGAACCATGGTTTCACGTGTTAGTATTGTTGTATGTTGATATGTTTGAATAGCTTATGCTTGTAAACTACAGCAGTAGAAAGTCAACTTTTTCTTTCTTATATTGTGTCTATTGTTGTGATGACTTCTCCTCTAAACACGGACTTGTTCCATATATTAGAGGGAGTAGTTTTCAGGGAATATATATTGTAAAATGTACTTTCTGGGAATAAATTTAATTTGGATTTGAATATACAATCTTTAACTTAACAGCTATGAATCAATGTAGAACTACTTTTTGAAGTAGATATAAAAAAATTCTGTAATATTCTATATTTATTTATTTATACATTGATACATATAATATCATTCTCAACTATGAATGATTGGGGAAGGAACAACAGGCTTAAAGCCCAAAACTGTTCCTTTCCCAAATTTAGATAGATATTGTCTAAAAATAGGTTATGTTTACACTTTATGTTTATATGTTATTCTCATTACATTTTTCATTACATTAGACTATATTTATATTTGTAATAATTTGACGACTTTCAACTGTTTGCTTGTGTAATGAGTAACTTATACACTGTGTTGAATGGATTGATTGGGAATGGAACAACAGGCTTTTTAAAAACCAAAACTGTTCCTTTCACAAATTTAGATAGATATTGTCCAAAACTAGGTTATGTTTACACTTTATGTTTATATGTTACTCTCATTACATTTTTCATTATATTTATTTTTCATTACATAAGACTATATTTATATTTGTAATAATTTGACGACTTTCAACTGTTTGCTTGTGTAATAATGAGTACACTGTTTGAATGGATTGAATATCTATCTATCTATTTAAATTTCTTCAGTAAGACATAACCTTTTTTCGGACAATTTCATTATATTTATCAAAATTTGGGAACAGAATAGTTTTGGGCTATGCCTGTTGTTCTATCCCAATCATATTCATATGATTTGTAATTATATCAACGAATAAATAAATTAAAATCCTATCATTTATAAATCAATTATTATTATTGCAAGTAATATAATTTCTTAGATAGGAAGATGAGCTCAAGTAAAACACCGAAGGTTAATAATAGAAATGTAAACATAGCGAGAGTACTTACGCGTTCCCAAAACCAAAATTCAAAAACGCCAAAACCAAAAACCCCAGTTCTTCAAACTACTTTAGCCGAAAAAGTTGCTCAACTACAAAGTAGCCACACTAATTTAAAAAACCAATTAGAAGTAACTTTAAAAACGTCTGAGGAAGAAAGGTTAGGGATGGTAGAAGAAATTAAATCTTTGGAACTGATTATAAAATTACAAGATGAAGACCATAAAAAAGAAATACTAAATCTAAAAAATCAATGTAGTCTAATGTCGGAGGAAATAAAGAAACTAAAATCTAAATTTGATAATACTAAATGTATGATAGAACCTCCGTCCAAATGCAAAAAAATAGAATCTAACCTAAATGATGGGAAATGCTCTGAAAATGGTCGAAATAAAACGTACAGTGAGGTTTTGAAGACAGCAACCAAAAATATAGCTGAGGGAAATAAAGATAGGAAAGGGAGAGTTCTGCTACTGACGTCCAGTCATGGACGTGATTGCAGTGATCTCCTTGATAAAAGATTAAAAAATAAATTTGATGTCCAATGTTTTTTCAAGCCAAGTGCATCAATTAATGCAGTTGTAGAGTCAGCTAGGGAACAAACTAAAGACTTTGATGAAAATGACTATCTAATTGTACTGGGTGGCTCAAATAATATAAATGAACCTAACTTGAATCATCTTCCTCAAGTAACAGAAAAAATCAAGGAAATTGTGCCACTCAGCAAAAAAACAAACTTAATAATAAGTACTATTCCTAATAGGTTTGATAGGCCAGAATTAAATGAAGCAATCAATTCGACAAACAAATCAATCCATAATACAATCAACAGCCTAAAAAATAAGAATTCTAAACAACTGGGGATTTGTTTTCTAAATGAAAGGCTGAAAAGACATAACTTCACTAATCATGGGTTGCATCTAAATCGATCTGGCAAAGTAATCTTTTGTAATAGATTGGCAGAGCTGATTGAAAGCCGTTTGCAATCCTCTGGTTTAAAAACAGTCAAAAAAACAAATAACGATTTTTTAGTAAATTGGCTCAAAACAGGGAAAGGGAATAGCTACAAATGCTAGAGATAGAGTAGCACAAGATGGTAAGGTTTTTAGTATTTATCATCAAAATATTCAGTATCTTCGCAACAAAATTGACAGATTAGAAGTATTTCTTAAACAGGAGGATCCTGACATTGTTATTTTCACAGAGCATGGCTTAAAAATAAAGGAAATAAATCAAGTTAGGATTCCAGGCTATTCACTGAGATCAGAATTTTGTAGAATAGCTCATAGAAGTGGTGGTGTATGTATATTCACTAGCAATGCTAAACATACCCAAACTTATGAACTGGATTTTGTTAAGAGATTTTCTGTTGAGATGGATTTAGAGGTGACGGGACTAAGGTTAAAAATTGATGATCGATTTGAGGTAGCAGTGTTAGGTATCTATAGGTCACCAAATGGAGACTGGCAAAAATTTTGTGAGCTGCTCCATACACTTTTGGAAATTACAACCGCTCGTTTCACAAATGTTATAGTAGTAGGAGATTTCAATACCGATTTTGCCAGGCAGGATAAAATGACAGAGGATATTAGAGATATTATTAATATGAATAATTTAGAAATTAAGGTCCACGAATATACAAGAGTAACTCGAACTTCACAGACAATTATTGATAATATCCTCACAATATAGAAGGTTGTAATGTCAGGTTAGGTAGCTCAGATCTATCAGATCATAACTATCAAATTTTAGATGTTAAGCTGCAGGGCCAGAATCCCAGCAGAAAAAAACTTTTGTGAAAGAAATTCAGCAATATGAGCTAGGAAATATAAATTGTTTGAAGCAGGAACTGCTTCAAGAAAATTGGAGTAGTGTTTATAACAGTTGTAACCTAAATTACAAATATAAGCAATTCATTGATACTCTAAGATTTCACATTAGTGTATGCTGTCCAATAAAAAAAGTCAAAGTAAAAAGTAAATTAAACAAAGTAGATGAATGGATAACTGAAGATATTCTTACTCAAAGAAATATTGTTAGGGAAGCTTATGAGGAATTTAAATTAGTGAGGGATGTTCCGAGTGAAGTCAAATACAAATGTCTAAAGAAAAACTATGCAAAAGAAGTGAGGAAAGCTAAGTGTAAGAAAACAGCTGAAATATTAACAACTAGTACCAATTTTAACTCTGCTGTTTGGGAGGTAATTAATAGAAATAGGAGAGCAGCTCAAAAAGATACAGTTACTAATGTCCCTAGGATAATCGATGAACATGGAAATTATATGGATGATAGTATAGACATTTGTAACTTTTTCAATAAGTATTATCAACAGGTTGCATATAATCTCCAAAAGTCACTGAACACTAATACTTATAATACAACTACATTAAATGCTGAGCCAATTGAAAAGGTATTTAAATTTCATCCATTATCAAGAGATGAGTTGTCAAGAATAATAAAAAATTTGAATAACAAAAAAACAGTAGGATTGGATGGGGTCTCAAGCAAAATTTTAAAAGAATGTGAAAATGAATTACTGGACCCTTTATTGCATCTCCTTAATACTTCACTAGAGCAGGGTATTTTCCCTGATGATCTGAAACAAGGAAAAATTTTGCCAATTTTCAAGAGCGGTGATTCTGAAAGAGTTGAAAATTATAGACCCATTAGTATTCTAAATGTAATAAGTAAAATTTTTGAAAGAGTAGTTTTAAATAGGCTATTGATGCACCTGGAAGAAATTAATTTCATATGTGATGAACAGCATGGGTTCCAGAAAGGGAAATCTACTAAGACTGCAATAGTATCCCTTGTTGAAAGACTAATAGATATAATAGATTCAGGTGAGAAGGCAGCCGCAATATTTCTTGATTTATCCAAAGCTTTTGATTGTGTGAACCATAGAATATTATTGGAAATACTAAAAACTGTAGGTGTGAATGGTATAGAACTAAAATGGTTTGAATCATATCTCATAGGTAGAAACCAGTGTGTTGAGCTTACCAAGGTGGATGGGAATGAAATAGTAAAAATTAAATCTCAAAAACTGGAGGTCCAGGCTGGAGTACCTCAAGGCTCAATTCTGGGTCCCTTACTGTTTCTGTTGTATGTGAACCAATTACCAAAAGAGTTAAAAGATCACAGAGCTCTGTTGTTTGCTGATGACACATCGCTTATCTTTAACAATTATTTATTAGATAGTCTAGAAATAAATGCTTTTACTGGAGTACAGTCAATTGTCCAATTCTTGAAGCAAAGGCAATTAACAATAAATAGTAAGAAATGTCAATTCCTACAATTCAAAAGTAAATATAATTCAGTAGAGGATAGAGAAATAAATGTGTTTGTAGAGGAAAATGAATTAGACCAAGAAGAGAAAGTAGCATTCTTGGGAATTTTATTGGACAGGAAATTAACATGGCATCCTTACATTGAGAGGATATGTAATAAGATATCATCTGGGGTATTTGTCCTGCGGCAGCTTGCTAGGCTGAATGATAAAAAACTACTGTTAACTGCTTACCATGGACTTATACTATCTCATATTAGGTATGCTATTTTAGTATGGGGTAATTCATCTCAACAAAATATGGACAGGGTGTTTAAGATTCAAAAGAAGGCACTCAGATGTATAGAGAAAGTGAATAGGTTAGACTCTTGTAGGCCTTTATTTAAAAAGCTTGGTCTATTAACTGTGCCATCTTTGTATGTATATGAAGTTGTAATGCATGTGAAAACGAGTGGTGTGATCCAGAATTCAGATGTTCATGAGTATAATACGCGAAACAGAGCAGATTATCATATAATGGGTCACAATAGTAGGTTATTTGAACAAAAACCAGATTATATTGGTAGGAAATTTTATAACAAGCTACCTCAAATCTTGAAAAGTAATGATGATTTGAAGATTTTCAAAAAACAAATTAAAAAATATTTAGTTGATAGAGCTTTTTATAGTGTACAAGAATTCCTTTCAAACCTAAACTAGGTTGAACTACTTAGTGTTAGAATTATTATGTAATAACATGACTTGTCTTATACTCCATGACTGGAGTCTTTAGGACGTAATCTTAAAAAAAAAAAAAAAAAAAAAAAAAAAAAAAAAAAAAAAAAAAAAAAAAAAAAAAAAAAAAAAAAAAAAAAAAAAAAAAAAAAAAAAAAAAAAAAAAAAAAAAAAAAAAAAAAAAAAAAAAAAAAAAAAAAAAAAAAAAAAAAAAAAAAAAAAAAAAAAAAAAAAAAAAAAAAAAAAAAAAAATTCACTGTGTTACTTGTAAATATTAAAAAAAACACTTACTTTTTTAGGAGTATTGAGGAATGCATTTCACTCCTGAAGAGGAGCTTCATCAGCCTGACACCAGGGGAGCTTCAGGCTGATGAAGCTCCTCTTCAGGAGTGAAATGCATTCCTCAATACTCCAACAAAAGTAAGTGTTTTTCAAATATTTATAACTAACACAGTGCCAGAACTACAACAGAGTTATTATATAGTGTTTCGTCATGGAAAGCAACATCAATTATAATTTGTCGTCTCAAACAGGTTTTTACATAATTAATACATTTCAATATTTGTGCCCTTAGTCGCTCGACAAATGTCAAAACGATAATCAATTCCTCTCCAAACATTCGACAACATTTCTTCGTTTATGCGGTTGTCATTGCTTCATTAATCCGCTGTTTTTTAAGTGGTCCAGGTCTCGAATTTTTTGTGTATAAACAATTTTTTTATGTAATCCCACAAGAAAAAATCACAAGGTGTCAGGTCTGGTCTCCTTGGAGGCCACAGCATAGGTCCTTCTCGGCCTATCCATCATCGATCTCCAAATTTATTGCTCAAAGCGTCCGTAACCAATAATGCACTGAAATGCAAGATGGAGCACCATCTTGTTGGGAATAAAGTTGATGAATGTTTTCGAGTTCATCCAGCTGAGGAAAGCAATAATTGATTAACATTTATTTATTTAATCATTCAGAATTACACAACTTACAGAAAAGTAGCACAGGCTTATAAGCCCAAAACGGTTCCAAACGAGATACACAACTCCATTAATTATTGTTCTTTCAGCAAAGACGAAAGGCCCTACTACGCGATTTTTCTTCACATCAAAAACCAATAACATTAACTCTAGGCAAATCACGTTGCTCTCAACGATTGCGTGTGGGTTTTCAGAGCCTCATATTCGTGAATTGTGTTTGTTGACACATCCACTCACAATGTTGATTTACATGAAAATCGTGACCTGAACCACCTAAAAAAGATGATTAATTAATTAATTTATTTATTTGCATAAATACATAAATTAATTAATTTATTTATTTGCATAAATACATACATGGAGACAACAGGTTAAACCCTTATATGTCTCCTTGAAACATTACAACATTCTTCATTCAAAAATTAGATTTAAAATAAACAACAAAATGAGAATAAAACAAGAGTAAAATAAAATAAGAACAAAATAAATTATATAACAAAAAAAGCGTCTTAACAATAGAAATATTTGTTTTTTATTAAAAAATCCTATCTTATATTATTGCTGAAACTACTTTCCAAGAGGAAATAATGAACCAAATTAATGAACCAATGACAAACATAACCGAAGAAATGTTAGCGAATGTTTAGAGAGAAATTGATTATCATTTGGATATTTGTTGAGCGACTAAAGCTGCGTTTACAACAAAGTTATTAACAAAATGTTAATAACTCAATCCTTTTATAGACTCTATAAGATAGAGCATAACTTATCATACACATGATGAACATATATGTGTTTGTCAAGTTATTAACAAAATGTTAATAGCTCAATCCTTATACGGTATAGACTCTATAAGATAGAACATAACTTATCATACACATGATGAACATATATGTGTTTGTCAAGTTATTAACAAATTTAATAACTCAATCCTTATAGATTCTATAACATACACATGATGATCATGAAGTGTTTGTCAAGTTCTGTTCAATCTAATAGAATCTATACGAATCAAGTTATTAACATTTTGTTAATAACTTTGGTGTAAACGCGGCTTAAGGGCGCACATATTGAATATTATGTAAAAAAAACTGTTTGAGATGACAAATTAGATGAATAGCCAAAACAACATTAACTGTAAGTAATTTGGCTTTTCTTTAAACCGTGTTCGTAACCGCACCATTCTTTTATCTCTTTTTACTTATATTTTTCACAAAGAAGCACTGATAGCACTGTACAAAAAAGTTATAATTTCAGAAGTTAAAAATTTTGTGATTTGATTCTAACATTCTGCTCTTATTTGTGGAACCATTATAAACAAGAATTATAATCAGTGACAGGTGAAACACTACCTACAAAACATTTGTAAGTACAGTAATATAGCCTAATCATATGAATAATATGAACAATACATTTATAGTGAAGTTTACTTTCAATCAAAGAGGATAGAAGTTTATGAATACTGTAGCCTACTGTATAATATATAGGGTACACATTAATAAAACAATATTGAAACTTGGAGTACCGTACTTCAAATGTTAATAACATTTCAACAATAATTGTTATCAACAATATTGAAACTTGAAGTACTTCAAGTTTCAATATTGTTTTATTAATTTTTAAAAGTAGCCCATTTAAGTAAAGTATTCTAATAGGGTACACATTCTATATTTTTCTATGCTTTGAAATTTAGATAGTCGTCAGCATTCCTTCTAGATATCATCGTCGATTCCCATTCAACCAATGCTAACAGTTCGAAATGAATCATTTCAATGTGGGCCTGCATTGCAAATTTCATCCACTATAATTATTATTCTAGACTTTTGAGTCATTGAGGGATTGTGTGAATTTTTTAAAGAAAATTTCGAGGTTTCAAGCTGGAAGTTACTCACATTCAAATACGGTAGGTAATATCTTTCAGCTAGGTTGCCAAATTAATTCACATCAAAATTATTGATGTTCATGTTGTACATTGTGATAGACAAATTTCCATCCATTCTTTTTTCTATTATTTCTATTAAAACTATTCACTATGACTAACCATTAATTTTGTTCTCTTATTTCTTATCCTTAATCAATTTTTATTGCTAAAGTCTTCCAGTGAAGCCTACAGTAATAATATAATTTCACCACTTTAAATTCTTCCACTACCGTACACTTTTATTCAATATACTTTTCTTCCACCTAATGCCTAAAGTACTTACTTTACTCCCTGAAACCCAATACTAAAGTGTCACTTTTTCGCTCTCGGTAGTAAAAAACAGAAAAACTCCCTAGGGAGTAAAAGTGGTTCCATTTAAATAACATGGGGAGCATCTCTATTTTGAAACTTACATTGTAATAGGTTAGAAGGTCTAAGCTCAGATGAGAAAGCCTAATAGAGGTGTCTGTCATTGAGTCAACTGAATTCAATACCACAACCAGAAATTTGATTAACACATGAAATATAAGTTTGTATGATAATTATCATATTCTTAATATTAGTAGACGATAAAAATTTGTACAATTTTAAAAATATTTTATTCTATTCAAAATACCAGCCAACAAATATTTTTGATCTGCAATTCAAATCTGAACCGCGTGATCTGGAGTCAGCCATTTTTGGTAGCTGCTCAGCTGATATAATTGTTACAACTTTTGCTGATAGATAGTGCAATCGGCAGTGCCAATCAGACGACCGGTTTTTAGGTTTTAGATTTAGGTTATGTTGTTAGGAATCATTGTCACCAATACGTAAGTTATTAGAATGATTTTATTTGCAGTTTCTATAAAAAAATGTAGATGGAGGAAAAATGTTGTGTACATCACGAGCGAAAAATACTTTTTCTCCCTCAGGAAAATTGCTGCCCTCGGCTTCGCCTCGGGCTTCAAACTTTTTCCCACAGGGAGAAAAAGTCGTACTTTTCACTCTAGATATACAAATAACTATTTTTCTCTAGCACTACACCAACTCGAAGGGCTTAGATTCCATCCATTATGATACATAATATAATGATCCATGAGGACATATTATAGTTTCTTGACATTAATTTTATCTTGAATCTATTTGTAATTTCTTATATTATTAGCTTGTTGTATTCGAAAATACGAATTTCCTTTTTCTACAGTGATTTGAGTATGCTACAGAAAACCTAAAATACCAGAGCAGACATCAAGCTGAATATTATGAACATAGTCTCTAAATATATTTAATCTTGAATCTATATTGTAGCTTCAAATCATAATTATTGTAATGTTCAAGTTTTATTAAAGAAAGGTTCAATTCAAACAGTAGAATTTTTCATTCAATTTTATCTTTGTAAGTTTCTTACATTGTGTAAAATCAAATTTGTGTTTTGATTATAATTATATGCTGCTTTCAAAAACGAATTTACTTATAATTCTCAACAATCTCAACATCTCAACAATGCTAAAATTACAAAGAAAATGAAGCAGGAAATCATTAATAGGATAAAAAGCAATTATTTTTTCAATCTTTAAATTATTGTAACCGTTTCCTGGATCGTTAATTCACATCCTATCTTCCCCTCCCTCAGCCATGCCTATCTACCTTCCTTCTTCCACTTCCCTATCACACACCCTTCCCTTTCAGTTATACCTTACCTGCCTATTACATGGGAAACCATAGTTGGCAAGGTATTTTCCCCCCTCCTTCTTCCAGCACCCATCATTTTATTGTCTTTTAATGTGTTTATCATTATCATTTCATATTTAATGTCTTTATCATTGTTATTGATTTGTTGTATATTGCTTTTACTCATTGTATTTTTGTGTGTTGTGAATAAATTGAAATTGAAATTTTCATTTGTTTAATCAGTAATTTGAGTACAGAAAACCTGAAATATCTGAGCAGCCGGCAAGCGATTGAGGACATAGTTTACTTCACAGACGAAATGAAGAAGAAGTTCGGGATGAAGTGCAATAATGAAGTGGTGCTCTTTGGCGGCTCCTATCCGGGTGCTCTAGCCGCCTGGGCGCGAAACATGTATCCTCACAAATTCAGCGTGGCGCATGCGTCTGGAGCACCTATACAGGCTATATTTGATTTCTCTGGTAAGTGGAGGGGTTTCACAAATCAGTTTACAGTAAAATCATTATCAAAATGGATAAAAATAAATTGTTTAAATTTAATTTACTATATAGTCCGCGTTCATTGAAAGGACAGAAAAAACATAAAGTTTGTACTTGTGTAATAAGTATACTTTGTATCAGCAGTATCAGCAGTTTTTATGACTATCTCATACTTATAACATACCATAAATAGAAATAAAAATCTCAGTAGGTACCCTTTTTTTGAATTATTTTATCACAACATGTTTCAACATTGATGCCATTTTCAAGTGATATGAAGTAAATAAATACTGCCATGGATTACTTAACTATCTATAGTAGGCTATGATACTGCAGGAAGATTCTTATTTTGATCATAATAATGTTGGTGTATTCATATGCTTTTATGTATTCATGACTGCTGAAAGATTCTTATTTTGATCATATGATAATGTATTCTTTAAAATGTATGAATTCAGGGCTACTTACTTGTATTTATAAAATAAAATAGAATGATAGTAGCCTTTAAAATTGGAAAAAATATTAAAAAAACAAGAATACAAATTGTAATGTAACTACTAGTTTCGGTGATCATACCATCGTCAGGTTATAAAAACAAAAATAAATGATTTATTTTTATAGCCTGACGATGGTGTGATCACCGAAGCTAATAGTTACTTTACAATTGTATTCTTGTTTTTTAATATTTTTTCAATTTTGAAGGTTACTATAATTCTATTTTATAGATAGTGTATTCATATGATTTTATGTATTAATTTATTTACTCCATATCACATGCAAATGGCATGAATGTCGAAAAATGTTGTGATAAAATAATTCAAAAAAGGGTACTGAGATTTAAATTTATATTTTCATTACAAGTAGCCCTTAACAGAAAAGAGACAATTATGATATACCGTACGGTACTTATTTCAACTGTTAATTGTAATTGTGATACCTCTCATTGAACATATCATTAAGTACTTCCATCATAATACCTTTTTTCTCACTGCTATATAATTTCATTTCCAGAGTATATGGTAATCACTTTTGAACATCTTAATTACGACATAGCAGTCAGGTAAATAAAAGCTATTAGCTTCTATTCAGATTTGTGGAGCGCTTTCAGACACTAGGCCCTTCATCGACACACTACGACTACGACACTCTACACGTATTACGACAGCAATGTCATAATTTAGTTGTTCAAATGTGATTATTTACAAGCAGTTCGCATTGGAAACAAACATTGAAGAGTACATGATCATATTTTTCTTATATAATTGATCTTGAACTTCTGCATTCAAATTCAATTTTAAATATTTGTTTCTCTTTTTAATTAATTTCATCCTTACCCTGAGTTCTGTTACTAGCATATAATCTTTATTTCATTTATCATACTTATTTTGTTCACAACAAAAATAATTGAAGATATTAGACTTTGATGGCATCTCCCACATAGAAATTTCTCGGGAGTGTCTTTGCTCAGCATATTTAGAAATAATATCTGAAATGAGGTCAACATTATAATGGCAGTAGAAAAGTATAAGAGAATAGCGTTGCTGATTCTCAACCTTGACACATTATATTTCTACATTGTTGAATAACGATCTGGTAGCGTTGCGGAGCTTGAAAAGGATAGCGTTATCTGCTCTGTCGAATGATAGACAAGGATAGCAACACCAATATAAATAAAATACTACCATTATAACGTGGACCTTACTTTAGAATATAGTTGTTAGTACATAATTGTATGAATTTCTGCTATGTGTTTGTTTTTACATTTGTCTAGTGAGAAATAAAATTTAAGTTATTTCCATTATTACTAGTACCTAGTTCTGTAATCAGTAGACCTCACGCAGTTTTCTCATCCACAAGTAGCCTATCTCATGTCACCTGTTCTAGTTGATTCAGTTGAATACCGGTAATAGTTTACTCTTAAAAACTGTTATTTGTTTTCTCCAAGATCAAAAACTCACTTATGTTAAAAAACTCAGTACACGTTTGAATTTGTATTCCATATGATTTATCCAGTTTCGTGATAATCTTTCCATCTGATGAAAATATTTCTCAACTATTTTGAAATTATTTTTTTCAATCAAGAATATTATAATTTCTTCGGAATTATTCAGTTCATTTTATCATTTTGTATTTCATTTTCAATCACCTATTAAATTTGTTTCCAAATGTGAGAATATTGATACTGATGGGCACGCTTCAAAAAAAAAAAATTGAAACTCTATCTTATAGAAATAGACACGGCCAGACATCTGTGTAATGCATGCAATGAATAATCCACTTGTTAGTTGATTGATTATGAATAATTCTATAGTCTGATTGATCCTATCTTCAAAGTAGATGATATAATACATAATATAGTGATATCAGAGTAAGTAGGAACTCCTTTTCTTCTCATATTATACTTAAAATGAGAAATTTCAAAAAACCATGTGTATACATCGACGCGCAGTTGAAAAAGGAATATTCCTGCCAAATCTCATAGAATTCTATCAACGCGTTTGGCCGTAATCGCGTTACATAGACAGACAAAAGCAAATCGAGTTGAAACAAAGACCTCACTAACGTTCGGTCAATTAAATATTCCAAAACATTAGCATATACTTCAGTAGGCTACATTTCATAGAATATTATACCTTATTATTATCAAACGAAAATCCAATTTAAATGCTGTAAATCACCCCGAAAACTTCAAAAATTGATTCCCCATTAATTTCTATCAATAATTACCTATTTTATTATTTTTTAATAACCATTTAAAATAATATTTTGGTTTTCTAGAATGTTCAAGTCTTATGTAAATTGATGGTTGATCATGTTTATACATTTCTGCAGGTTTTAGTAATGTGGTGAGAAAGTCGATTGAACTCTACGATGAAAATTGTGTATCAGTAATTGAACAGGGAGCAAAAAAGCAGCAAGAACTGATGCAAACTCAGGATGGCTTGAAAAATCTTACTACAAAGTTCAAGTGAGTTGAGTTCATTCATCGAATAGCTTGTTGAAGTTGAAAAGCTAAATTAATTAGTCCATATTGAACAGCGAGTGATGTATTCTTATGGAAATGTTAAAATTATGTAGCCTAATTAAAGTACCTATATACTTGCGTTCAAGCTCTATTCGAGTTTAGAATTTCATCCAAGAAACTTCAAAAAGGTACCTTATTATCTATATTAAATATATAGTAGTTAAAACGGGAAACACACGACATAGATAGATTAAAAACACTCAAGAAACTTACATTATTGTTTGGGAATTTTCGAGGAGCTGTGGCCTCTTCTTCAACCAAGCAGTAAAAATCTTACCACTCCCGGCTTGGTTGAAGAAGAGGACAAGAGCTCTTTGAAAATTTCCAAACAATAATGTAAGTTTCTAAGTGTTTTAAATCTATCTATGTCGTGTGTCTCCTGTTTTAATTTACATTATAAAACTGTAAAGTGTTTATGTTATGTACTACAAATATATAAAAGTGATATACAGTATTGATATAATACATCAATAAGGTATAAGCAGTATATTTGCTAATGACGTGGTAGTGTGCTGGACATCACAGTCTAAACTTCTCCACACCATCAGATAGAAAATTAATTCTATTTTATTACATATCAAAACTCAATTCTCAAATGTCAAAATTGTTGAGGACTACTGAGAATGACGAATGAAATGTCGAAACTAATTTTGTGTTGAGATTAAAAATATTAAAAGGTTACTTGTTATTTCCTTAAAAATTCAAGAATATCGCCCTATTAAAACACTTTATTATTAACACTATATTTTTTATAAGTAGATACCTTCTACTTATTCCAAGAAGAAATAATAAAGTTTCAACTTTTTTTAATAGTCATCAATTATTGATTGATGAAAGAAGCAACAATAAAAATATAAAAGCATTATAAATTATACAGGGTGATTCTTAATTATGGTAAAATAATTCAATACGTGATAGTAGAGGTAAAAATAAGAAAAAAAGTACTTATAAACATATCCATAAACGCTTCATTAGCGAGCTATACAGAGTGAAAGATTTCGCCCGGAATTCAGTTCCTCTGGTGAAATACACCAATACTGAATTGTTTGGGGACTAGTTTTTGATAAACTTATGCTATATTAATATGGAAAAATATCTGAAAAATAAATAAAACTAGTCTGTAAGCTGTAGTGTGAGTAGTATTTGAGAAAAAAGTTGAAATATGCAAAAAATCTAAGTAGAAAAACACAGACTTCTACGTTTGATGCCCAATAACTTTCTTTAATGACCAGTAAACAATAATTTTTTGCAATAAAAATTGTAGAGAATTCAATTCTGAGAAGAATTATGTAAGTTGTGTAAACTAAATTTGAATAAAAGTTGAATAAAATATATTCTTATGTAGTACATTACACCACGAAAATTTGCTGTTTTATGAGGAGAGAACTAATAACTCATAGGTTTTAGCTATGAAGTATATGCTCGTATAGCTGTATAGCTGTATAAAGCTGTATCCTGTATAGCTCGCTAATGAAGCGTTTATGGATATATGTTCATAAGTACTTTTTTTCTTATGTTTACCTCTACTATCACGTATTAAATTATTTTACCATAATTAAGAATCAACCTGTATATAAAATATAAAAGCACAAAAACCAAATTGAGATTAATAAAATCGTGGGTAAAACAAAACTATTATTTTCAAATTGAGAATTGAGTTGGCTGAATCACCAATTTTCGGCAATTTTAATTGTGTAAGAATTTATAAGACTCGGCAATTTTTATATTATTTTCCTGTGCATCCATATTTTTTTTATCAAGTACTTGATTATTGATAAAATTTAACATTCATAGATTATCATACATCAACAGAATTGTATCATTTGTACTGCTGTTATTAGATTAAAAAATGTAATTTTGGGGACCGAGCTTCGCTCTGGAGTACAAAAGCATAAAACATTTATTACGAAAGAAGAAATTATAATAAAATTCATACAGAAATGTTCCATCTAATAACAGTAAATTGAGATTAGTTCCCAGAGGAATGCAAAAATTTCCCTCACAAAGGCCCAGTTGCACAAAAGCCGATTAAATTTTAATCCTGATTAACTTCACGTGAACCAAATCAGAGAAGACCATTTCAAAAAGATGGATCTACTGGAATTCATCAGGATTGAAAATAACCCGGCTTTTTTGCAACCGACACTAAGTACCTAATTGAATGATTTCAAAAGTTCAACAGCTGAGTCATAATTTTGACACAGTCCCACACACATGAACTCGCTCACTCACGAAATAATTATTATCTGATGTTTTTCCAAGGATGAATAATAATTATCCTTTTAATGTCCTTCAGCGAGTTTTCCCAGGGATGAGACCTAGTGCAATCGAATCTTTATATTATAAACCTACTATGCTCTGAATTTCGTGAGAATCGTTTGAGCCGTTTTCGAGATCCGGTGAAATACAAACATATAAACATCTAAACATCTGAACATATAACCATATAAACAGAAGTTGCTCGTTTAATAGTATAGGATTTCTTATTTTTAGAACTCGTGGCTGATGGAGCTCAAGGCTAATTTTTCCAGTCACGCCAAAACAGCTACTGTAATTTAATGATTATTTTATTTGTAAAAATATTTCTTGTATTTGGCAATAAATTCATTATTCATATTATTCATTAGTAATAAGGTATCTACCTAATGTGAGTAGCCTCAGTAACTTCAAAATACCTAGAATTCATTGTATTCTAGGTAAATTGAGTAACTTGAATTTCAAGATTGACAAAGAAGATAAGATGAAAATATTTGATACTAGCCGTCAGGCTCGCTTCGCTCGCTATACCTGTCTAGCTTTTCTTGGCGGAGCCCCCTGGACCCCCGACTGGATCGTCCAAAAATGAGATCAGCGGGCTCGCTTCGCTCGCCTGCATAATGTAAACATTTTCTGTCTATTACTTGATGAAAGAACTGAGAAAACGCAAAAAACGCTAATTTTGGGCGTATCTTTGGCGTTATTTCAAATTCCTTCTAACAAAACATTATTACACCCCAGCTGACCTTCTATAGTAAATTTTAACATGTTTTGTTCATTTGTTCTCGATAAAGCTGAGAAAAAGCAAAAATACGCTGGAAAAACGCAGATTTTGGGTGTGTCCTTGGCTTTATTACAAATTCCTTCCAACACAACATTATTACACCCTAGCTTAGCTTCTGTACCAAATTTGAACAATTTCTGTTCATATTTGTTCTCGATAAATCTGAGAAAGCGCAAAAAACGCTAATTTTGGGCGTATCTTTGACGTTATTGCAAATTCCTTCTAACACAACATTATTACACCCTAGCTGAGCTTCTGTACTAAATTTGAACATTTTCTGTTCATTTGTTCTCGATAAAGCTGAGAAAACGCTAAAAAAACGCTGGAAAAACGCAGATTTTGGGCGTATCTTTGGAAATTTTTCCAAATCCGTTCTTAGTGCGCCTCTAAAGGGCCAACTGAACATACCTACCAAATTTGAACGTTTTTGGTCCGGTAGATTTTTAGTTCTGTGAGTGAGTGAGTGAGTGAGTGAGTGAGTCAGTCAGTCAGTCAGTCAGTTAGTCAGTGAGTGAGTGCCATTTCGCTTCAATAGATGTTAGAATAGGTAGCAGTAGATATAAATATATGAAAGTTTCTGAGAGCTTCTATAAACTGTACTATGCTATAATATGTACGGTTTTATAAATATGAACTGTTTATTATTGTATTGTATGACAAAATATTCAAAACACTATACTATGAACTGTACTATGTTATAATATGTACGGTTTTATAATAGGAACTGTTTATTATTGTATGACAAAATATTCAAAACACTACTATGAACTGTACTATGTTATAATATGTACGGTTTTATAATATGAACTGTTTATTGTATTATATGACAAAATATCCAAAACATTTCTTTCTCTTTGATTTCAGGACATGCAGACCACTAGAAAAAGATGATCTAAATAAACAAGCGTTCTTTCAAAAACAAATCAGCATGATCTCGACTGTGGCTCAATACAACGGGACCGGTACTCAGGACATACCAGCCATGTGCAAACTGTTGACGGAGGGTTATAGTGATGAGGACGAACCCATTGATAAACTGGCCAAATACGTTATAACCACCACAAAACTCACACAGAATGAGTCGTGCACCGGGTACAATTACCATAGTAACATTAAATATTTGAAGGAAACTGACTGGAAGGAAGGTGGAACCTGTAAGTATATGACTAAAATAATAACTTTGTTGAAGTTCTGACACTGTGTTACTAGTAAATATTTGAGAAAACACTTACTTTTTTTGGAGTCTTGAGGAATGCATTTCACTCCTGAAGAGGAGCTTCATCAGCCTGACCGTCAATGTCTGACTTCGTCAGGCTGATGAAGCTCCTCTCCAGGAGTGAAATGCATTCCTCAAGACTCCAAAAAAAATTAAGTGTTTTCTCAAATATTTACTAGTAACACAGTGTCAGAACTTCAACAAAGTTTTTATATAGTGTTTCGTCATGGAAAGCACCTTCAACTAAAATAATATTCTATATGGATACGGTAGTAGGAAATTAAGGCTGTGCAAAGGCTAAAGATGAACTTTCTACTGGTGATATTTTTCAAAGTTTTTCGATTTGTATATTATCAAGCTATCAAAATGAAAAAGTTTTCTCAAGAATAGGTACATTTTTTCCCCGATTATTACTTTTTGAGATATGAGCGCCTAAAGTTTGAATTTTTGGGACAGAACATTTCAAATTCGGTAAGAGATAAATCCATGATATTCAGAGGATGAATTCTTCATGGTCTTGTTGATTGGTTGAACAAAAATTTTCTGAAAATATCAATTTTTGATGAAGTTATTAAATTTACTAAAAATCACCAAAAATAACTCAACTAAAAGTTATTTTTGGTAATTTGAATAACATTCTCAAAAATGGATAATTTCAGAAAATTTTTATTTTATTCAATCAACAATACCATGAAGAATTTATCCTCTGAATCTCATTTATATCTTATATCCTCTTATATCTCTTAAATATCTTATATAATATCTTATTAAATATCTTATGTCTCTTTATATCCTCTGATTTATATCTTACCGAATTTGAAATGTCCTGTCCCAAAAATTTAAACTCTAGGCGCTCATATCTCAAAAAGTAATGATCGGAAAAAATGTTTACCTGAGATTTTTTTTTCATTTTCATAGCTTGATGATCTAAAAATAGAAAAACTTTGTAAAATATCACCGGCAGATAGTTTATTTTTAGCCTTTGCACAGCCTCAATATCCGTACCATTATTATATTTGCAACGTTTGACCAACTAAGATTACAATGATTTTTCAGTCAACTTTGTCAAAAATTTCCAGTATATCAATCCTTAACTTTCTTTGCCTCCCCTTGGACGTGTCACCCCTAGAAAAACATATTGCCTAGTATGAGATCCGGCACTCACGAATCTTTGATAAATTCTGTCAAATAAATAAGTAAGTAATATGATAGTATTTATATACTGATAAATTCTGTTAAATATGTCAGTATATTATGATAATACTTATATAATACCGGTGCTGATAAATATAATGTCAATACTGTCTAGCATAACAAGGCTTTAGAATAATATGAATAAAATTATTTTTTACTTTTTCACAGCTCGTCAATTTTTATGGCAAGAATGTACGGAATTTGCATGGTTCTTGACTTCAAACCAAAATAGCAGTTTGTTTGCTAATACATTGGGTACAGACTTTTACATTAAACAGTGTGCCGATGTTTTTGGTGATAAGTGAGTATATTTAAAAATGATTTGAAAGAAATTTTTGCATAAGCTTAATCTATGTTCATCCATCGTAGGCTACATTATTCCTCACATTATTCTACACTCTTTCCATTCATCGGTAACAAGAGCGTTTAGAGGCTAAATACTGGGCGAATAAAAATTAGTGAAAAAAATGAATCTGAAAAATTTGAACTATATCCCAATTTTAAACAATAACGATGCATATACAAACCAATTTCACATCAAATTTATTTATTTATTATTTATTTATTTTATTATTATAATTTTTACAAGAAGCACTGAATGGGAGAGAAAAACTAAGGATACTCCTTGTACTATTTCTCTCCCAAATTTAGATAATAATTTAAAAGTCCGAAATGAGGTTATGATTCCACTTTTCTGAAATTTAGTTCTTTTTCACTCAAAAAATTAGGCCCTGACTGTACGGTACTAACAAAAGCATCAAGTTTATGATGAAGTATATATTTATTTATTTATGAAAAACATGGAAGCATACAGGATTTCTCCCAAAAATTGTTTCCATAACAACACAATTACAATAGTTCATTATACAGTAAGAGTACAGAAAAAAGAATATTGAAAATAAAATAAAAAACATGGAAGCATACAGGATTTCTCCCAAAAATTGTTTCCATAACAACACAATTACAATAGTTCATTATACAGTAAGAGTACAGAAAAAAGAATATTGAAAATAAAATAAAATTCCAGTAAAAATTAAATACTACTGTGGAGCAATACCATATTACAACAGATGCTATGAGTAGTGCATTTCAATGATTTGCATATACCCGGTAAGTTTTGTATGTGCTATCCTTCTGAGAGACTCTGATGACATATTATATACAAAAAAGTATGGTCTCCATAGCATGGTTTGTAAATTGTAAAAATGCAAAAAACCAGTGCACCCACTTAAAGTGAATCTAAATCATGCTCCACTATTTGATTTCCTATTATAGGATCTACCTAAGGTTTCTAGAATACATGTAGGCCTATTCTAGGTACATTGGATCTACCTACGTTTTTCGGTTCCCCATAGTTTGTGTAAAATAAGTTGAGACTTGGCCCTCCATCCCAAGAAATTTCATGGTTGCCATATCGTGTAAAATTGCAACTTTCTCAAATTTCCAATTCAACGCCAGAATTGGGTGTAGAATATCATCTCCGATATCGTAGTAGTGCTAGAAAAGTTCCAGGGTTGAAGGATCAAAAGGAAATTTAACTTTTATTATAAAATTGGAAACATCGCGGATATTTGTTTTTCTTTTGAATATCACTTCTCTCAGAATCATGGGGCGTCGTAATACGTAATCATTTTATATAAAATTAACGGGGAGAATGCCTCCTTTCTATTGGTGTCTGGATGATTTTTATCCAACCTATAGTTATTTTTTAATTAATGTTTATGTTCGTCAATGTCGAGACATTTCGAGCACAAAACATGAAATTTTCAACATGCTGGAAACTTTTTTGTTTCAAAAGATAAGTAGGTGGTGAAATCGAGAAAATTTTCTCAGAAATAATTGAAATAATTTTTCCAACTGTCAAACGTACTCGGAACTACGTATTTTGACCTCTCAGGAGTTTCAAAGTCAAGGATAGCGGCTGAATGGTGTGCCACCATAGGCTATCATTAGCTGGGATTAACAAAAACAAAATACAGAAAAATTCAGCAACTGCAAGCCACATGATTATAAAATAGTGAAAATGACAACCTCGCCTCGAATAATTCAAGCAGTGTTTCATTACAGCCTTTCTAGAGGCAATCAGCTGCTTACGTTTGAAATAATTCAGTCAAATATCTCGTAAATTTCCAGCTTTTAGCATACAATTTGTTACACAATGCATACCATGCAGCCGCTCTCCGAACTTTAAAATTCCTTGGAGACCAAAATACGATCGTCCGACTACTTTTGACAATAATTGAAAAAATAATTTTAATTATTTCTGAGAAACTTTCTCGCTTTCACCACCCACTTATCTTTTGAAACAAAAAAGTTTCCAGCATGACGAAAATTTCATGTTTTCTGCTTGAAATGTCTCGACATTGACGAACATAATCATTAATTGAAAAATAACTATAGGTCGGATAAAAATTATCCAGACACCAAATAGAAAGGAGACATTCTCCCCGTTAATTTGATATACAATTATTACGCATTACGACGCCCCATGATTCTGAGAGAAGTGATATTCAAAAGAAAAACAAATTTTCGCGATGTTTCCAATTTTATCATAAAAGTTCAATTTCTTTTTAATTTTTCAAACCTGGACCTTTTCTAGCACTACTAGGATATCGGGGATGATATTCTACATCCAATTCTGACGTTGAATTGGAAATTTGAGAAAGTTGCAATTTCACACGAATTGGCAACCATGTAATTTCTTCGGATTTCTCTCCAAGTCTCAACTTATTTTACACAAACTATGGGTACTTAAGAAGATTGAAGATTGACTTTATACCGCCTCGTCTATGAACAAGATTCGCCTAAAGTGAACTTTTTCAGTTGATTTTCACAAACTATATAAATATCATGTATGGAACATAATGTTTTGCAGATGTCATCTGAACCTTAAAAGAAGGATTGATGTGAAATAAACCTGAACCTCGAAGAATTCTTTATTTTGAAAGAAACTTTATTAAAAAAATTATTTTATTTTTTAAAGTTGAGACTTTATAGCATAAATATTCATGCCAAATTTCTGATCAATACAACATTTTGTTCTTGAGATAAAAATTTCTAAGTGAAAAAAAAAACAAAATGGCAGCTATAAGGATAACCGCTGAGTTTTGGACACTTCAAATACGACATTTGTAGTCTCCTATCATCCAGGAACAATACCCTGAAATGTTCGACACTACTTCTGAAACACTCTGTATAGGGTTGTGTGCATAGTTTTCTAGTATAGATAATATAGGCCAAATTGTTTGAGTCTGGGACATCCATTTTGAATCACCCTGCATGTTTTCATCAGTTGTACAGTAGTCGAACTGCATAAATTTATCGAGTCAACTTGATACATTTGAAATTTTATTTTATAAATTTTCTTTCTATGTCATTCCCAACAGATTTATCTATTCTGAATCACCCTGAATTTTTTAACCAATTTTATATTAGTCAAACTGCGTAAATTCTTCGAGCTAACTTGATACATATAAAATTTTATTTTTTAAATTTTATTTCCATGTCATTCACAACATTCATCCATTTTTAATCACCCTGAAATTTTTAAACAATTTTATATTAGTCAAACTGCGTAAATTCATTGAGATTTCTTGATACACCCATTTAAAATGATATTTAATAGATTTATTTCCATGTCATTCATAACAGATTCACAAAAGCATTTATAGAAGAAGAGATCAAAAGTACAAATTCATATTACGGTGGGCGACGTAACTACAACCAAAGCAAGTGTTTGTTCACTCAAGGACAGCTTGATCCATGGCAGGCCGCTGGCATCACAGAAGACAATGATAAGAAAGGATATAAAGCACTGATCATGAAGAGTAAGTAAACTTGAATAGTAAGTAGAGAAAGTAAAAAAGAATAGTGGAAGTAAAAAATAATAAGTAGTCTAGGCCTATTTGAAATTCAATTCAATAATTCAATGTTGACCGAACGTAGTGAGGTCTATGTTTTAACTCGGATTTTCTTTTGTCCGTCTGTATGTAACGCGATTACGGCCAAACGGGTTGATAGAATTCGATGAGATTTGGCAGGAATATTCCTTTTTCAACTGCGCGTCGATGTATACACACGGTTTTTTGAGATTTTGCATTTTAAGGATAATATGAAAAGAAAAGGAATTCCTCCATACTCTGATATCATATTTATCATCTACTTTGAAGATAGGATCAATCAGACTATAGAATTATTCATAATCAATCAGCTGACAAGTGGATTATTCATTGCATGCTTTACACAGATGTCTGGCCGTGTCTATTTCTATAAGGTAGGGTTTCAATATTTTCTATGATGCGTGCCCATCAGTAACAATATTCTCAAATTTGAAAAAAATGGTAAGGAAATACCATAGGTAAGGAAAGTATTGCTTTCCGAAAAAAATTAAGGTACCCCAATTTCTAAATTTCTATACGTTTCAAGGTACCCTGAGTCCAAAAAAGTGGTTTTTGGGTATTGGTCTGTCTGTGTACACGATATCTCATCTCCCTATGAACGGAATGGCTTGAAATTTGGAATTTGAGGTCCTCACAGTATAAGGATCCGACACAAACAATTTCGATCAAATGAAATTCAAGATGACGACTAAAATGGCGAAAATGTTATCAAAAACAGGGGCTTTTCGCGATTTTCTCTAAAACGGCTCCAACGATTTTGATCAAACTTATACATAAAATAATCATTGATTAGCTCTATCAACTGCCCCATATCTGTAAAAATTTCAGGAGCTCCGCCTCATCTATGCAAAGTTTGATTTTAGATTTCCAATTATCAGGCTCCAAATACACTTCAAACAACAAATTTCAAGTGTAAAATATTGAGCATGAAAATCTCTACAATTAATGTTCAGTAACATTTTCACCTAAAATTGAAAATAAGCTCGAAATTCGAGAAAATGTGATTATTCAATTCCAAACTGATTCTATTAAATCATTCACTATGAAGAGATAGCAGACCTCGTGTGTCTCCAGCGTTATTTTCCTGTCACCAGCTGGCTCAAATCTTTGAATAGTAGGCTTGAGATGCGCGTGAACACTAGCGTCAGGTGATCAATCCTCATAACGGCAAGGAAAGTTGTGTGAGTGCGCCACACCAGATTTTTTTCAATTATAATCTTTTCCTCCCTTTCGTTACGGTACTAAATAAGCTAACTTTAATAAAAGAATGAAACTGCAAATATAGGTTCCCTTCAACACAAAAAAATCATCAGTGTTAGTTTTGATAGTGACTATTGTAATTAGTTGAAATAATATTTTCTGAGTTACCTATCTATTCCTGATTGAAGTAAGAAAATCTTGTGATTCATTTAAAGTAAATGAAAATAGAAAATGTGATTCATTTAAAGTAGCATTTTGTCAACCTTCAAAATTCAAAATCCTCAAATAAATATTCCTGGATCAAAAATCAAGTGAAGAAGCAGTGTGTGATATCATAACCTCAAACTTTGGACAACATAGCTTTTTATCAAAATTTTTGGAGAGAAATAGTACAGGCTCAGCCTATTTTTTCCTCCAATGTCATAATTATATTATGATTGTAGTATTTTGTACGATAAATAAATAAAAATAAAATTTGAAACCTGTTTTGTTTTCCATCTGGAATATAATATATATTGTACAACATAATTTTTATTTTATAATGAAAAATTCTCCAACATCCCTCCTGCTTTAAATTTAATAAAATTGCGTCGCTTGAATTTGAAATTGGAATAGGCTTCTTCAATACTGTTTTCCATCAAGAACTGCTTACTGTTAAATAAAAACACACATATGTTGTCAAATTCTACACAGTTTTATTCGGTACACGACCATATGGTTTCGTGACCACACCGGTCACATTTTAAGTCATTCATGAAACGGTTCTACAATATTGACAATGACTCAGTCGAACTTCTTTGTTATTAAATAGGCCTATGTAACATGTTGTATTTTTAATTTTGTTTTTCATTTTTCCTCAGATCTTGGGCACGTGAGAGATCAGGAAGCTGAGAGCGATAGCGATCCACCAGAGCTGGTGGAAGCGAGAGAGGACATCAAAAAAGTTCTTAGGGGATGGATTGAAGCTTTCAATTTCGGACAAAATCCCAATACCATTCCTCCCATAGACTGTGGTGATTGATTACCACATAATGTCAAATTTTCAATTGATAACTTAACAAATAAGCAACTCAAGAGAAACGATAAAACCCAACTCTGAATGTTAAAACCAGCATAATAATATAACCTTATTCTGTAAAAGTTGAGATAAGCACAGATGAGAATAAATGACTGTACAACATTTTGATAAAATTTCTAATTATTATATAGATCAATTTATTCTTTATTCTTCATTATACAACAAGTACATCATAAAAAAATATAATGTGGCGCACTCACACAACTTTCCTTGCCGCTATGAAAATTGATCACCTGACGCTAGTGTACACGCGCATCTCAAGTCTACTTATAAACAAAGATCTGAGCCAGCTGGTGACAGGACAATAACGCTGGAGACATACGAGGTCTGCTATCTCTTCATAGTGAATCATTCAATAACTTATAGTTGCCAACAGTTTGCAATTGGATAATTACATTTTCTCGAACTTCGAGCTTATTTTCAATTTTAGGTGAAAATATTACTGGAAATAAATTGTAGAGATTTTCATGCTGAATCTCTTCCACTCGAAATTTTTTGTTCAAATTGTATCTGAAGCCTGATAATTGGGAATCTAAAATCAAACTTTGCATAGATGGGGCGGAGCTCCTGAAATTTTTACAGATATGGGACTTGTGGCAGTTGATAGAGCTTATCAATGACTATTTTGGCTATGAATTTGATCAAAATCGTTGGAGCCGTTTTCGAGAAAATCGCGAAAAACCCTGTTTTTGACAACATTTTAGCCGCCATCTTGAATTGCATTTGATCGAAATTGTTAGTGTCGGATCCTTATACTGTAAGGACCTTAAGTTCCAAATTTTAAGTCATTCCGTTAATTGGGACATGAGATATCGTGTACACAGACGCACATACACTCATACACACACACACACACACACACACACACACACACACACACACACACACACACACACACACACACACACACACACACCACACACACACACACACACACACACAACACACACACACACACACACACACACACACACACCACACACACACACACACACACACACACCACACACACACACACACACACACACACACACACACACACACACACACACCAATACCCAGAAACCAATTTTTTGGACTCAGGGGACCTTGAAACGTATTTGAAACAAATTGGGGTACCTTAATTTTTTTCGGAAAGCAATACTCTCCTTACCTATGGTAATAGGGCAAGGAAAGTAAAAATGATAGGGAGAGAAAAAATAAGGTAGTCTTGTGTTATTCCTCTCCCAAATTTAGATAAGGTTACACATAGTCTGAAATAGGTTGTACGGTAATTGTTCACTTCACAAAATTTTCAGTTCTTAATTCTTTGCACAAAATAGATTTTTAAAATTAGATTCTTGAATACTTTTACATGCATAGGCCTATATGGAAATGGTCCTTGAAACAAATGTATAGACTAGACTATATTTCCAAGGAATCAATATTATATTACATTATAATAATTTTCTCTAATATAGATTTATGTGGATTGATTTGATATTGATTCCTTACCGTTCCAAATTTGGCTCCGACATTTTTCAGGTAAAGCAAAATTTGTGCAAATTTCATCCAAATCTGAGATAGTACTTTTTTACTGTTTCACGATGGTTTTTTCAATAACTGTACATGGTTTCTCTCATTTTTTTTGTGGAAATAAAAATCGCTCAAACTTCGTGACCTTATGCTCTTTAATGCGAGGAATACGAATCTGGAATCCGATGTGCAAAATTCCTTACCGTCCATTTGTTATAACCGTTTGAAAATTTGCAAATTTTATGTTTGAAGCTGCATAGCTAACCCTGTATAGTAGCTGGGGGTGCCGAATTTGGCTCCGACATCTCTCAGGTACCTAAAGCTTCATCCATGGTGCAATTTCAGTCAAACCTAAGATACGTTAGTACATTTTTACTGTTTCACGATGTTAGTCCATTGTTTTTCTCATTTTTTGTGAAAAATAAAAATCGCTAAAACTTCGTGACCTTATGCTCTTTGATGCGAGAAACACGAATCTGAAATACAATTTGCAAAATTCCTTACCGTTTATAAATTATGACCGTTTGAAAATTTGCAAATTTTATGTTTGAAGCTGCATAACTCACTCTGTATAGTAGCTGGGGGTGCCAAATTTGGCTCCGACATTTCTCAGGTCAAGCTTCATCCATGGTGCAAATTTCCGCCAAATCTGAGATAGTACTTTTTGACTGTTCACGATTTAGTCCATGGGTTTTCTTATTTTTTTGTGAAAATAAAAATCGCTTAAACTTCGTGACCTTATGCTCTTTGATGCGAGGAACAAGAATCTGGAATCCGATTTGCAGAATTCCCTACCGTTCATTAGATATGGCCGTTTGAAATTTTGCAAATTTTATGTTTGATGCTGGCTACATAACTCACCCTGTTAGGCTACTCTAGGTTATCAGGCTACTCTAGGCTATAGGGTACTGTGGGCTATCAGGCTAGTCTAGGCTATTGGTGTTGCTATCCTTATCTATCATTCGACAAAGCAGATAACCCTATCCTCTTGTAGTTCAGCAATGCCAGATCGGTTTTGAACAATGTAGAAATGTAGTTAATTGAAAAAATGCTCTATCTCAATTTGGGAAATTTATTATTTCCAATCATTATAAATAATATTATCGAGTGACCTGGCTGGCTCAAGTCTGGTGTCAGAGTTTTCAGGTCGCAACTGATCAATTTCAGGGTCTCTGACATGACCTAACAACTGCTTTTTAGGCAGCCGGGGCCGACAACTCAACGTGTCTATCCGAAACACGGGAGTGGCCCGAGATAAATATCTTGCCCCGGCTGGGATTTGAACCTGGGCCTCGCAATCACAAAGCCTCTGATCCACCCGACTACGGCCACTCCATTTAATCATTGAAAAATATACTTCTTGACAAATATAATATAATTGATTATTTGTAACAGGAATGAACAGTTAATATTATTCCATCAAATATACAGGTATCAGCTATCCTCTATAGAAGGCAGTGGCAAGGCAGAGAATCGGCAACGCTGCTATCCTACCTTTCTCCACATCCATTATAACGTGGACCTCACTATAGGCTTAGTTATACATCATACCAGGATCAAAATAATTTAATCCAGTCTCGGTGTGTCAGGGTACATAATTAGTACAACCAACCCTTGTTGATCGAGCGAAGTGAGGTCTCAAGGTGCGTACAGATATACGCGCCTCCAACACTCGCTCCGCAATCGCCCCACTCACGCCCCGCACTCGCTCCGCAATCGCTCCGATCATGAATCGCGATTCTCGCTCTTCTCGCGTTCCACTCTTGCTCACCGGTCGATCATCAATCGATCTGCTCGAGTGACGTTCGATTGCGGAGCAGAGCGAAAGTCTGTACGCACCTTTACATTCAAGTCGATGGTTTTGCATTTCTCTTTATGTTTATATGTTTAAATGTTTATATTTATGTTTTTATGTTTCGCATTTACGGCGAAAAGAGATTTTCATGAAATTTGACAGGTATGTTCCTTTTTAAAATTGCGCGTCGACGTATATACAAGGTTTTTGGAAATTTTGCATTTCAAGGATAATATAAAAGGAAAAGGAGCCTCCCTCATACGCCAATATCAGAGTAAAAATCAGCCCAAAGAATCATTCATCATAAACCAGCTGTCGAGTGGATTATAAATTGCATGCAATGACGCATGAAATTCAATATCCCAATTTAACTTAGTAAAAAAAACATTTGTGTGGACTATAAATTGCATGCCTCATTGAATGCAATTTTTATGCACTATTAAATGAACAATAAAGCATGCAATTAATAACTAAAATAACATAGTATTTTCTCTCGAACTTTCTCTGCTTTAAACTCGGGTTGTCCTGTTGCCAGTAAGTTATGTCTTGAAGGAGATTAGGTTTTGATGTTGGCATTTTTGATACACCATCCTCAAAAGCCATTAGCCGTTTTCACATCGATATCTCGCCGACACGACAGGACAGGACAGAATTTACTCTGATGGACAGTATTAGAGGAGACAGTGGTTTATAACTACGCGAGGTCTACTGTTCATAGAACTACTAGTAACATCTTCTTCCTTTGCCGTAACGTGGACCTACTGTAGTATCAAATATTCGGCAACTAACTTAATTTAGCGAGTTTTAACAGGATGGCGAAGGAAAGAAGAACAACAAAATTGTGACAATTGGATCAGCTGCTACAGTGGGTACTTTTTTGTCTCTAGCTTGTTGTAGTGGTGGGGGTTTTTAGGTTAAGTTGGCTGGTCCCAAGATGTTGTGGCGCGGGGAATTAGAGTGCCGTTTATGGCCGCTGGGGCTGTTCGCCGCCGAGTGGCTAAACCGACCCCCGGACCCCCAAATTGGTGGTGGTGGTGGGGTGGGGGGGATCGTAGCCAAAGTCATAAAGTTGTGACCATAAATTGTGCAAGGAGGCCGGGAGACAGCTATAAACCGTATTATGTTGGCTACGAGCTGAATATTGATACACAACTCTTCCCGCCGCTCCTTATCTACCCCTCCACACCCCCCAGGAAGCTAGTCCGGTGTGTGTTGACCACTTGACTGTGTTTAGTTGCTGTTTGTTCGTATTCACTGCGGCTCAGAGCTTCTTTACAGCTTTCTTCCCCTTTCTCTTCTTCCTCCTCCTCCTCCTCATCATGTTTCTTGTTCCTCTTCTCCTCTAATTCCTTCTTGTTCATTCTTTTCCTTCCTCTTCTACCTCCTCCTCCTCCAACACCACCTCCTCCTACTCCTCCTCCTCCTCCAACACCACCTCCTCCTACTCCTCCTCCTCATGTTTCTTGTTCCTCTTCTCCTCTAATTCCTTCTTGTTCTTTCTTCCTCTTCCTCTTCTAACTCCTCCTCCTCCAACACCAACTCCTCCTCATGTTTCTTGTTCCTCTTCTCCTCTAATTCCTTCTTGTTCTTTCTTCCTCTTCCTCTTCTACCTCCTCCTCCTCCTCCAACACCACCTCCTCCTACTCCTCCTCCTCATGTTTCTTGTTCCTCTTCTCCACTAATTCCTTCTTGTTCTTTCTTCCCCTTCCTCTTCTACCTCCTCCTCCTCCAACACCACCTCCTCCTACTCCTCCTCCTCATGTTTCTTGTTCCTCTTCTCCACTAATTCCTTCTTGTTCTTTCTTCCCCTTCCTCTTCTACCTCCTCCTCCTCCAACACCACCTCCTCCTACTCCCCCTCCTCATGTTTCTTGTTCCTCTTCTCCTCTAATTCCTTCTTGTTCTTTCTTCCCCTTCCTCTTCTACCTCCTCCTCCTCCAACACCACCTCCTCCTACTCCTCTTCCTCATGTTTCTTGTTCCTCTTCTCCTCTAATTCCTTCTTGTTCTTGTTGTTGTTATTCATCTATTTTTTGTTCGTAATCTTATCTTTTTTATTCTTCTTTTCTTCATCTTCTTATTTTTATTTTTCATCTTGTCTTTTCTCTTATCTTTCTTCTTGTTTCTTCTTCTTGTATGTGTTCATCTTCTTTTCTTTTTCTTTGTTTTTGAACAATTTGTTGTTGCTCTTGTTTGTAATATTATATTATTTCTTCTTCATCATCTTTTTCTTCTTCTTGTCTCTCCTCTCATCGCTTTTATTCTTGTTTCTTGTTCACTTGTTCGTGCTCTCTTCTCATTCCTTTTTGTTCTTGTTAATCTTATTTCTCATCTACTTATCTTTCCTATTCTTCCTCTTATTTTTCTCCTCTTCATCGACTTCTTGTTCTTCCTCTTTTCTTACCTTTCTTTTCCATCAGATTTTTCTTTTCTTTCTTCTTCTTTCTTCTTATTTTTCTCCTTCTTCTCCTTCTTCTTCTTCTTCATCCTCTTATTCCTCTTCTTCCTCTTCTTCCTCTTCTTCTATAACTTCTACCTCCTCTTCTTCTATATCTTCTACCTCCTCTTCCTCTATTTTTCCTTTTTGATATCTCATTTCTCTTCTTTTTTTCATCAACTTCATCTTCTCCTACGCTTTTCCCTCTTTTTTATATTTATCCTTATTTCCTCCTTCTTTTTCGCCTACCTCCCCTCTCATGTTTCCTCTCCTCCTCCTCCTCCTCCTCCTCCTCCTCCTCCTCCTCCTCCTCCTCCTCCTCCTCCTCCTCCTCCTCCTCCTACCAATTACAACTACCCGTCGTCATGAACATTCATACCTACAGTATAGAATAGAATAAAATCGCTGCCTTTATTTTTTTACCTAGGAGGGCGGAGTTAGGGCGCAGCCGGCCCTCTCTTACACTCAACCCTCAATATACAGTGATACAGTATACAGTGAGATTCACCGGAAACAGTCAGCATTTTTCTTGTTAAATAACATGTCAATGCTGCTTCCCATATTTAACTGATGCTGACACTTCAAAGTGAGTCTCTCACTGTATACCATGTGCCATTTGCCGCCCCCACCTCCGCACACCCAAAAGTGAATCAAGAAGCGGCAGCTTGCCGCCATTCGCCCCCGGACACTAAAACGGGTACTTGGTCGCCGCCCCCAGGGGCATACTGGCCCCCCAAAACTGCCCCCTCCCCAAAATTCTCCCCCCCAAAACGCCCCCTCCAACGCACTAACCTTGTCAGACGGCCGCTGAAAACAGCACTGACCCCTTATCTCTCTGTTTGCATTAAAAAATTGCAAACATGAAGCAGCAATCTACAGCAAAAAATCACTGTAGAGAGAGTATTTATTTATTTATTAGTACCATTACTTATCATTGAAATTAAAAGTATGAAAATGTAAGGCTAAGCGCACACCAGTTAGTCAAGGCAAGACAAGACATGATCAGACACGTTCAGTCACAATAAAGTTTAAATAAGTATAAAGGTAAAGGTATAAAATTAAAGGTATAAATAAGTTTATAAATCTTTACCTTGTCTATGGCAAATTTAGTCCACAGAATTCAGTGATCGCTAGGCTAAATCTCATGCTTATGATGCCCTAATAGAAAAAATGCGATCAGTTGACCAAGAAGCTGACAGGGAGACTGTGGAGTGATTTATGGATACTATAAGTGATCTGGATAACAATCTGATATAGATCAAAACTGATTTGGATAGCTACTGCTTCCATAGATAACTGCTACTGATATCAGTTTAGCTGGTTTTTAGGTTAGTATCAGTGAAATTCACAAGCCAAATTGCACAAACTGAACTGAGCGTGTGAACAGAAGAATTTTATTTCGCTCGTTTGCGCAAATTTGGCTTGCGCAAGCCAGTTTGCGCAAATGGCTTGAGCGTGTAAACCCAGCTTAAAGCAGCAATTTACAGCAAAAAATCACTGTAGAGAGAGTATTTATTTATTTATTAGTACCATTACTTATCATTGGAATTAAAAGTATGAAAATGTAAGGGTAGGCACACACCAGTTAGTCAAGACAAGACAAGACACGTTCAGTCACAATACTTCACATAGTAGCTTATGAAGACATGTCTAAATGCAATGACTAATCAGTGTGAGTTACGTCACAAGCAGCTATGTGAAGTATTGTGACTAAACGTGTCTGATCATGTCTTGTCTTGTCTTGTCTTTACTAACTGGTGTGCGCCTAGCGTTATGTTGGAAAAAAGTACGTGAAATTTGTGGAAGCAATCAATCTTATAAGCTCTATTATACACTGACATAAAATGTTTATAGGTATTTGACAAACTCTTATAAAATATTTTATTCCTTCCAATTTTCAACAAGAAATCACTTCAGAGTATATGAAAATGTTTCGCTGAAAATGAGTTGGTTCATTTTGTGTGCAATCTATGTAAAGAACATAGAGACATGAACTTTTACAGTAGAAACATAACCCATTTTTTGGACATTTTATTAATTTATCAAAATTTTGGGAATGGAATAGATTTGGGCCAAGCCTGTTGTTCCTTCCTAATCATATTTATATGATTTGCGATTCTGTCCACGAATAAATAAATAAATAAATTTCCGAATGTAAAACATCTTTGAGTACTATTACACAGACCTAAAATGTTCATAGATATTTGACGAACGTTTATCAAATATTTTATTCCTTTCAAATTCCAGTAAGAAAACACTACAGAGTATATGAAAATGTTTTGCTGAGAATGAGTTGGTTTATTTTGTGTGCAATTTTTGAATGTAAATAATCTTTGAATCCTATTACACAGACTTGAAATTAATGTTCATAGATATTTGAGCAACTTTTATCAATGATTTTGATTCATTTTAAGAATCCGTGTTTTTTTATTGTATGTTTTACAATCTTTTTATTTTTTATATTCTCTGTTAGAATTCATAAAGTATCCCGATGGCTCTTATAACCCATCTAAAGCTGTAGGTCCATTCACCTCTCATTATGATATTGTTCCTCTCGTCGTGTACCTATCATTCCTGAAAGTTTGAGCGATTTTAATTTTTGCAAAAATTAATGGATTCCATGAGAAATGCAAATCCCCCAGATTTGGTTGATATTCGAACTATATGGAAAGAGGTTGACCTAACAAGTGTCGTGCTATAATATTATGAGACGTTTCGCTACAATACAGAGTGAGTTATCCACTGAAACATAGCATCTTACCTCCACTCTAAGATCAGAAAAATCATTAATCTTCAAATGCTTACAACTCAAGAATGGGAGTGAATATCGCCAATGTGATGACATATTGTTCCTCTCGTCGATTACTATCAATCCTAAGAGTTTGTGCGATTTTAATTTTCGACCATTTTTGCAAAAATATATGATGTTTAAAAATTCATGGATTTCATGAAAAATGCGAATCTCCCACATTTGGTTGATATTCGCACAAGCCTGGAATTCTCATATGGGAAACATCATCAGCAAAACACGGTACCAGATCAAAGACTTGATCACATATCTGACGACTATGAAAGATTAATAATTACAGATGGAATTAAATAGAGTATGCATTTATTCAAATTTTAATTAATATATATAATAATTATTGAACGAAAAAAATAATTATTATAAAGATTAATTCATACTGACACGAATATGCCTATTTGTCCCAAACAACCTCAAAAACAAAATTGAAGAATTGGATGTACCCACTCTCAGACAAATTTATGTAATGAAGATTATTTTGCATCTGAATAAAAATGTGAGTGATTTGGAAACCAGAAATACACCCTACCCGATGCGCCCATCAGTTTCAAATATGTTCAATATAGATTTAGTAAGACTGGAAGTATGTAGACATCAGCTTTTTTATTTTTGTAACATATTTTCTAACAAAATTCCGATATATTTCATCAGTAGTAAATTAACTGAAAATCTTTTCGAAAAAATATCTGAATGGGCTGAGAAAAATATTTATTCAACACTTCCCAAATTTTAATAATTTATAATGTAAAGATATGGAACAATTATTCTCATAGATGTAGCCTACGATACTGTTGTATGGCATTGATAAATATCTCGTGGTATTGAGCAATTATTGTTTGTCAGAAAATCGGCGTTTTATTGATAGTTCATTTTGTTGTTTTGGTTTGTAGCCGGATGGGATATCTTATTTTTGTTTTTGCCTTTATATTTTTATTTTCTTTATACTGATCTTACTGTTTGTAGTTTTATCATTTTGTAAGAAAGTTTAATATATATATATATATCGAAAATGAACTCACAGCTAGCGCACAAGTTCGCTTTGCTAGCTGTGCCAATTCTATTTATTCAATCGAAATGTATTATTCATTTTGATGATTATGTATCTACTGATTATTTCAGTTATTATTGTATTAATGATTTGAAGTATTTCAAGTGATTTTGTATTTTGGCAAAATAAAAATTTTGATTTGATTTGATTTGATCTACAGTTGAACGGTAGACTACCTACTTGGCAATATTTTTTTTTATAAGTCACTCAATCCAGTGAGCTGGGCCTATTTATCCCACACACAACCTCAAAAACGAAATTGATCTAAAGTTGAGCGGTTCTTGGCAATAATCTTTTCCCCAAGTCATTCAATGCAGTGAGCTATTATTTGTCGCTCACATAACCTCAAAAACGAGGTTATTGCGGTTGAAAGTAGGGGGCTAAGCCGCCGCACCCCCGCCCCCCCACCACACCCGTGGATGGTTTCCAAAGCCTGTTTCTATACATCTTTTGTCGACGCTGAACGGTGAAGCGAAGGGATTCTTGGCGCTAAATTGGCGATGAAATATTAAACAGACTTAGAGCTAGTTAGACGTCTCTAGAAATTGCTCTCTTGTCCTCTATCGGCGTCTGCGCGTGCGCACAACTAGTTTATCCAGGAAAAGATACGTTCCATGATGAGGTTATAATCTGGAATCTGTGGATTTCCCTCAAGGTGTGTAATATACGACGGTGGAGTAGATCTCTGAGATGGTGTAGATTGAGAGGCTTAGCTGTTGGGCAAGAAAAGTTGGGTGATACGTGTACTTCCTTGGGAGACAAACTTGCCATTATATTGTGAGATTCGCTTCAAACTGTCAACATTAGTTGTATGGAAAGCATTGGGTGTTTTTCATGAAGCTGGGTTTACACGATCAAGCCATTTGCGCAAACTGGCTTGCGCAAGCCAAATTTGCGCAAACGAGCGAAATAAAATTCTTCTGTTCACACGCTCAGTTCAGTTTGTGCAATTTGGCTTGTGAATTTCACTGATACTAACCTAAAAACCAGCTAAACTGGTATCAGTAGCAGTTATCTATGGAAGCAGTAGCTATCCAAATCAGTTTTGATCTATATCAGATTGTTATCCAGATCACTTATAGTATCCATAAATCACTCCACAGTCTCCCTGTCAGCTTCTTGGTCAACTGATCGCATTTTTTCTATTAGGGCATCATAAGCATGAGATTTAGCCTAGCGATCACTGAATTCTGTGGACTAAATTTGCCATAGACAAGGTAAAGATTTATAAACTTCTATTAAATCACTCAGGAAATCTTTTTAATGTGCCATATTTATTCATTATTATTATATACTAATATTATAGACACTATTAATTATGAAACACTTGAGAACTAAACACTAATATATTTAGCATGAAAACTTGAATAGGTAATAATTAATAAAAATTAAGAGACAGACAAACTAGAGGTTCAGTTGTGGTTAGGATTCGCGTGCGTATGCGCGAAAACGCACTTTTGGCCTGCCAGTTTGCGCAAATGGCTTGAGCAGTGTTTAAACGCTCATTCCAATACTCCAACCGCAAGCCGATTTTCTGTCAGAACAGAATTTGCTAAAGCCAGATTTTTTGGCTTGCGCAAGCCTCAAGCCACCGTTCACACGCACAAATTCAACTGCGTAAACTGGCTTGCGCAAGCCAGTTTGCACAAATGGCTTGAGCGTCTAAACCCGGCTTAAGAAATGCTGAAGGTTTGAGTGAGACACTTTGTAGGTAGATTCACTCCAAATTGGCAGAATTGTTTGAATGGGGAGCATTGGGTGTTATTCATAACAAATGCTGAAGGTTTGAGTGAGGAACTATGTGGAGAGATTCACTTTAAACTGTCAGGATTCCTTATATGAATAACAGCACTATTTGAGAAACTTGAGGATTTGACACTCGAACCAAGTATTAAAACGTGCTTCTCTCAACATAATACTGCAAATGTTGGTGCGGTGTTCTAAAACGGACTTCCCTATCAACTTGCACTTATTATTAAGACTAGCCGTCAGGCTCGCTTCGCTCGCCATATCCGTCTAGCTTGGGGGCTCCGCCCACTGGACCCCCGACTGGATCGTCCAAGAATGAAATCAGCAGGCTCGCTTCGCTCGCCTGCATTTTTCATTTGAGCATTTTTATCATATTATGTTAGGACAATCCAGTCGGGGGCCAGACTAAACGGATATGGCGTTCGAAGCGAGCCTGACGGCTAGTAATATAATATTCCCAGGATTGAGGTAGCAGTGCCCAATCAATTTTCCCGCGATAAATGCATTTAAATCTTCAACTTGGTGCCAACCTAACAAAGTCAACTCAACTTAATGTTAACCTGACAAAATTATTAATTTAGTTGCCAGTTAACGACTGTTTCGAAGAGGTACTCTCTCTAGATTATAGTTCTATAGTAACATATGGAAATTCCAATTATAATTAAGAGATTGGGAGAAGAAGAATATACATGCTGAAAGACGAACTTTAAACCCTTAAAAACAACCCTTAGAGTTAAAATATTGCCAAAAGATTTCTTAGTGCGCCTCTAAAGGGCCAACTGAACATACCTACCAAATTTGAACGTTTTTGGTCCGGTAGATTTTTAGTACTGCGAGTGAGTGAGTGAGTCAGTCAGTCAGTCAGTGAGTGAGTGCCATTTCGCTTCTATATATATAGATTAGGGTTAGTGAGTGAATGTTGGGTTATTGTTGATGGATTGGAAGAATATTCATTACTCGAAGCTTGAAACGGAATTCCCTATTAACATGGTCGACGAATTTTGGTTTGGTGTTATTGAGTGATAGATCATTCATAATGATGGCTCGTTCGCACGCACGAACGATGATGGGTTGAAAACTTTCAATTAGTTACAGGAATGTTGTGTGGAATATCTATTATTAAAATGTATTATTATTCAAATGAATATTATTTAAAATGTATTAGGTGTTATTGAGTGATAAAATAATCAATAAAATATATCAAGTGCTCTTTTATTTATTTATTTGTTATGATAGAATAAAATAAAAATGTACTTTATATTCTTTATTGCGTTTCAATAATTTATAGAAGAAGAAGAAGAAGAAGAAGAAGAAGAAGAAGAAGAAGAAGAAGAAAAAGAAGAAGAAGAAGAAATGATGAATCTAATTCATCATTCATAATGATGGGTTGAAAACTTTCGTTTAGTTACAGGAATGTTGTGTGGAATATTAGACTAAACTGAATTTAGAGACGTTCCAGTGTCGATTTTTCATTCAATTCTTACGAATCATTCACACGAATGCTTAAATAATTGAAATAATTATATGTGTTGCCAGGATGACAAGATATACACACAGAAAAAATACTATAATATGGTTTGCTTTGTTAACTATATTATTAGTTACATTATACAATGAAAAATTTGATTTGTATATAGAAAATGGGTCAATTATTTGTCTGAATCTGTATTTTGAATATGGAAAAACTAAGACGTTTTTGTGTTAGAAGTGAGGATTGAGAATAATTATTTCGAATTATTAGGAAAATTTCCTTGAACAACCAACAATCAATTCAATTCAATTCAATTTATTTATTCCAATACAAGAACAATGTACAATATAGAACAGAATAATAATTATGGAATAATTATTTCCCCGCATGGACTGTTGATCCGTGCGCGGGGAAAGAGTACACAATCTATACAGGTAATACAAGTGCAAAAAAAAAACAGTCAATAATTTATATTGATTCAAGCCTAACCTATAAATAAAATAAATAAAAATATTTTAAATCCTGTAATGTATAAAATACAAACTGTATGAATGATGATTCACACAGCACAAGTACCCGACTCAGAATACTTCATCTTCTGGTGAGTTGTCTGAACTGACGATTTAACAATCTTAAATAGAAAAGTACAATATAAAAGCAGAATATAAATAATTAAATTACCTAAATAATAATCAAAACCTAACTAACTTATCAGAATCTTCAACTTCAATCTATCCAGTATTCCAATGCATCTAAATTTTAAGACACAATCTGCCAGTAACCTTTAATTCCGAATAGATTATTGCAATCCATTGCAAATAACCGAACATTCACTTAATAGTGAAGCCAGTTTTAAAACCACACAGTATTATGCACTAGCTGTCGTCATGACGAGTGGACAGGTAGGGTCATCTGATAGTGAACTGGAAGAGGATGGAAGATGAGAGAGAGTGAGTGCGAGGAAGAGGAGGAGGGGGAAGGTTTGGTCAAGTGGTCCCCAGGGAAATCACTAGCCACAGTAGCTACCACCTTATTTGTTTTCCACCTGCCCTTCTGGGAACACGCTAGTTCCCCCCACCCTCCCCACACAAATAGGATGCCACCATTTCCTCTCATTTCGTTTTCTTATACGGTACGACTGTTGAGAGTAAGCAACGTCTTCCCGCACCCTCTCTCTCAGATCCCTTTCCTGCTCAGGCACTAGTCTTGCATACATTATTTGCCCACCACTCTGTGTATTTATCCTCCCCCATCCGCGATTACATTGTTGTAGGCCAGGCTACCTTATCACATCTCTTTATCGCCCGGGCCTTGCTTACAGTATGGCACCGCTAGGAGTTGGCAGCCGACGCTTTTTCTTGCACCCCCCAAATAAACTTGCTACAGTATTTCACCTGTTCTATTATTCTGAAAGCATGAATTTGTGAGTCAACTCATTTTGTTCGCCGAGTGGAAATCTGAGGGTATTATTTTTGGGTTGTATGTCTGATATGAGTAATAATGGGGAAACATGTTATTTGTGGAAAGACATTTGTCAGTTCTTCACAGTTCTAAGATAATATGATATCTAGAAAACAGATTATTCCAAGGAACCTAGAATACATAGTATTCACAGTTCTAAGATAATATGATATCTAGAAAACAGATTATTCCAAGGAACCTAGAATACATAGTATTCACAGTTCTAAGATAATATGATATCTAGAATACAGATTATTCCAAGGAACCTAGAATACATAGTATTCACAGTTCTAAGATAAATGATATCTAGAATACAGATTATTCCAAGGAACCTAGAATACATAGTATTCACAGTTCTAAGATATATGATAGATATCTAGAGTACATATTACTCCAAGGAACCTAGAATACATAGTATTCACAGTTCTAAGATAATATGATATCTAGAATACAGATTATTCCAAGGAACCTAGAATACATAGTATTCACAGTTCTAAGATAATATGATATCTAGAATACAGATTATTCCAAGGAACCTAGAATACATAGTATTCACAGTTCTAAGATAATATGATATCTAGAATACAGATATTCCAAGGAACCTAGAATACATAGTATCACAGTTCTAAGATAATATGATATCTAGAATACAGATTATTCCAAGGAACCTAGAATACATAGTATTCACAGTTCTAAGATAATATGATATCTAGAATACAGATTATTCCAAGGAACCTAGAATACATAGTATTCACAGTTCTAAGATAATATGATATCTAGAATACAGATTATTCCAAGGAACCTAGATACATAGTATTCACAGTTCTAAGATAATATGATATCTAGAATACAGATTATTCCAAGGAACCTAGAATACATAGTATTCACACTTCTAAGATAATATGATATCTAGAATACAGATTATTCCAAGGAACCTAGAATACATAGTATTCACAGTTCTAAGATAATATGATATCTAGAATACAGATTATTCCAAGGAACCTAGAATACATAGTATTCACAGTTCTAAGATAATATGATATCTAGAATACAGATTATTCCAAGGAAACTAGAATACATAGTATTCTAGGTTCCTTGACATATATGATAACTTTATTTAAAGTTCACAATTTGTTCAAAAATGGGATCACAATAGAGATTTTATTCAACAACAAAGTTGGTCTTTTTATGATTTAATAATAGATTTTTTCAATTGAGATCAAATATTCTGATTGTAACGAAAAATATTGCTAGTTGTGTCTTGAGAAAAATAAGATATTCTGTCAATTATTGTTAGTTGATTGTATTGAAAAATATGATTGGTGGAGTTTTATGGAGAAATGAGATATATGAAAAATGATATTATTTTATGTCTATTTTACTGCTGCCTGTATCGGAAAAAATGATTATTTGTGTTTCATGAAAAAGTTATTATATTCTTTGTCTATTTTATTGTTTGTTGATTGTAGTTTTACATGGTAAATAAACTTAGTTGTGTTTCATGAAAAAATGAATAGTACTTCATTTTTTATTAAGTACCAATGAATAAATCAATAAATTTATTCTAATGAATAAAAAGAGTTCTACAAAAATGCAAGAAAGAGGTTTTCACCAGTGCTGAATTTCACCTGATTTCACCAGTGCTGAATTATAAAATTCAACTGAAAACTACCAAGGCAGCAGAACCATGGAAGAGGTACTGAATTAATCAGTGTTGAATTAAAACCAACTGAAAATACCATCAGGGCAGCAGAAATATGGAAGGGGTACGGAATCTTTATTTCCAATTTTATATCCAATTGGATTGATACTAATTAACCTTTCATGTGCAGCTTTTCTATTCTGCAATCCAATATTAACTTCAGCCTTACAGTATATTCCATCTACAGTAATTTTTACTTTCCTTGCCCTATTACCTAAATTTCTAAATTTCTATGCGTTCCAAGGTCCCCTGAGTCCAAAAAAGTGGTTTTTGGGTATTGGTCTGTATGTGTGTGTGTGTGTGTGTATGAGTGTATGTGCGTCTGTGTACACGATATCTCATCTCCCAATTAACGGAATGACTTGAAATTTGGAACTTAAGGTCCTTTCACTATAAGGATCCGACACGAACAATTTCGATCAAATGCAATTAAAGATGGCGGCTAAAATGGCGAAGATGTTGCCAAAAACAGGGTTTTTCGTGATTTTCTCGGAAACGGCTCCAACGATTTTGATCAAATTCATACCTAAAATAGTCATCGATAAGCTCTATCAACTGCCACAAGTCCCATATCTGTAAAAATTTCAGGAGCTCCGCCCATCAATGCAAAGTTCGATTTTAGATTCCCAATTATCAGGTCTCAGATACAATTTAAACAAAAAAAAAATCAAGTGGAGTAGATTGAGCATGAAAATCTCTACAATTAATGTTCAGTAACATTTTCACCTAAAATTGAAAATAAGCTTTAAATTTGAGAAAATATGATTATTCAATTGCAAATGATCGTTGATTCTATTGAATCATTCACTATGAAGAGATAGCAGACCTCATGTGTGTCTTCAGCGTTATTGCCCTGTCACCAGCTGACTAAAATCTTTGAATAGTAGCTTTGAGATGAACACTAGCGTCAGGTGATCAATTTTCATAACGGCAAGGAAAGTTGTGTGAGTGCGCCACACCAGATTTTTGAATTGGACGAGCTATCATAGATTGCTCATTAATTTGAGACTGCCAGTTATGATTTGTGTGATAGCTGCAACTCTAGTAGGCCTATTGTTAGGCCTACAAGTATCTATATTCAAGATTGTATTTTGTATCATCCTCAAGTTTTGTTCAAAGAGAACTTATATATGATACTCTATCATTTCAATATTATTCCATGAAAAAAGAGAGAATCAATTTGAAGTATTCACAAAATCGCACGAGCTGAACTCGTTTATCAGTAACAAACTTTGAATAACATTATTTCAATTAATTCGTCGATAATTAATAAATTATAGTCAATTTCAAAAACAGTACGGTACCCAGCGAACGTTGAATGACATTATTATTGTTCCATCAAAACGTGGAGAATTATTGTGATACAAATAACTAAAAAATATAGTTCAAATAATACTCTGAATATTGCCAGTGATCAAATATGAAATAAGTTTTATTTAAAATAAGATTTGTACTAATTTTATTTATTTGATTTTTGCTTGTCAGTGTGGTAGTATTTTTGAGCCAGACCTATTCATGAATATGTTCACGTATGAGGTAGAATTTTGAAGATATTTGAAGATACAAATCAAATAAGTATTCCTCTATGATAATATCACTGTTTTCAAGGAAACCACAGAAAAGCAAAATGCATCCCCAGCATCTTTTGAAAACTCTTCTTCTTTAACTGTATTTCTTATTTCCCTTCCCTTTCATCATCCTTTCCTTTTCTGCCTTCCCTTCTCAAGGGACTGTAGAGAGAGCAAGCAAGGTCACCGCAGCAACTGACTGACAAACAATTGACAGGTTGAGTGGCGGGGGAAGGGTTGTGGGAAAGAGAGGGGCTGGATTGTGGTATGGGTGGGGGGGGGTTGTTTCGATCGATTTGTAGGCTTCACACAAGTTTCATTCTGCAAGTGTCAGTCCTGTGAATGGGTTCATAGTTTTCTCCAGATCGAGTATTTCTATGTATTCATTGTAGGAATCCATTGGAATATTATATTATTTTATTAATAAGATAGGTACCATGAATTAACTGATAATAGAGAATTTTTAAAAAATCACTTCACTTGAATGGGCTACTTCATTAAAATTAAAAAAAAAACAATGTAGTGCCCTTTTCTCTAAAAAAAATTAAAACTTTGGAACATTTCAACGACTATATAAGCATATGAACATAATATTATTCAGTATCAACTTCTTTATTGTTGCATTTTAACTTGGAAATGGCCAAAGTAGGCTGAAACTATTCGTTGAAATGTTTTAAATAAAAAGGGTACTACATGTTTTCATATTGTTTTATTAATTTCACAGTATTTACATTTAGTATTCACAGTTTGACATAGACTGAAAATATTGTGTAGCACTGAAGATTGATTTTATTCAATAAAATCAATGAATTAAATGACTGCCTCAACGATAAAAATGTATTATAAAATTCAAAGACACTACGTAAAATTCAAAGACATTTTTACTTTTGTCATTTTTTGATAAATCTGACCGTTTAGGATGTACAGATATGGTATTGCATTACTGGCTTATTATGTCTGTACATCCTAAACGGTCAAGTTTATCAAAATAATGACAAGAGTAAAAATGTCTTTGAATTTTACGTAGAATCCAAAAAAATCATAAAAAATGGGGGTTTCTATTTAAAAAAATAAGGTTGCATTTTGGAAGATGGCGTCCTAATTTTCAATTTAAAATGGCATGTCGTAAAATGTCACAAAAAAGAAGGGAAGTCGCACATTCAATGTTCTCTGTAAAATGAACGGTTAACAAGCTACCTATTGTTACACCTTATGTGAATCACTCTGTACAAGTATGAAGTATCTGTTTTCAACTTTATGATTGGCAAATAAATGATTTTGATTTAAAATAAAATAGAACAGCGTCAACAAAATATATGCACGCCACACAGACTGAGTCGTGGGGCGAATATGTTTTCGTAATTTTTTCGCCGACTTTTTTCTCTGTACACGTTTTATTGTGCGGTGTGGTTTAGGTATGTCACAGCGAGCGTAAAAATAGGTCCAGCAAAGCAAAAGGGAATAGGGGATGGTAGCACACATGCAGAACTGGCATCCACGTACGGATTTCATATATATACATGTGGAGGACACACTTCTTCTTGCTGAACTATATAGGCTACGCGATGACCGTATGTAGTTGACAAAAAGAGAAAAAAACGCGAGTTGATCCGTGTGTATGTGTGCTCGGCCTATGAATAAGTAACAAGCTTTCAACGAGTACCATCACCTCCTTCTCCATCTCGTGGACATGCTTTCCTGCGGTTACACGACGCCGAAAAAAATAATCGAAATACAAAAACGAAGCCCGAAAAACACATCAGGTGACTGGTGACTGCTAGCCGGTCCCGTTTTTGGTGATTTTGGTGCCGGACAGCGCGCGTTTCAAAGCGCTTTTTGCACTGGAATGCGCGCATTGCACGACAAATTCGGCTTAACCGTGACTTGGAGCTGAACGTGGTTGTCACGTGACGCGGCTTAAGACTGGTAACATGTCCACTAGCAACTGTCAGCATTGTTGATATGCAAAGCATCGATGTTATCCATAAGAGATGCTGACAGGATAAATAGTGAACCTCACTACTGCTCCCTCCACCATTACCAGAATATCCGGGAATCAAATAGTCCAGAATATTTTCGGCATCGCTTGTCCTAGCTGTCACGTGTACTCGAAATAGCATCCCATTACTTTACATCAATACTGTTCTCTTTTTTGGGAGTGACAGTTACTGAGGGAATTTTGTAATCTTTCAGGGCATTGTTCGAGATTCAACGTTTTCCAAAACTATTGCCTGTGGTGGGATCATAAAATAGAGTGCTCGAAAATAGTATATTCTACATCAAAACCATGTTTTTCTTTTCGTTTTTGGAGTACTTTATGTCTTTGTTTAAGATAAAGCAGTAGGCCAACTAAATCTAGATGAGTAAATTATTTTACTCCAATAAAATTAAGCTTTGGTGCTACAAATAATATTCTTAGTATACTTCAAACTAAAAATAATATAAGTTCATTCATGGTTCCCTATTGATGAATGTGAGGTATAGAATGGATTCCCTCAATAATAGAAAAGCCCTATCCAGAGAAAATTATAAACCTAATCATAGGACAGACACTTGCAGAATGAAACTTTTCTCAGGCCTATAAATCGATCGAAGCCTCTCCTTCCACAAGCCATTCCCTCTTAAAGTTAACTCCTCAGTCATATTCAAGTGTGAATTTTCAATTTTAATTGTACATACAAGTGGTCCCAATAATTATTATAGAAAAGAGTTTTCTAAAGAGTTTATCAGAGATTGACAATGGTGTAACAACCGAAACCGGTATTTTAAAATTTCAATAAAATCTGTGATTTTTGACAACCTTTTAGTCTTTTTATTTAGTACACAGCTCTAGAAAAAACTCCATTCTACTCTGGAATACGTTATTTTAATAAATTACCTGCAGCCATCAGAAATCTAGATTCAATAAACAAATTCAAACTAACAGTCAGAAAAATGCTAGTAGAGAAAGCCCTATACTCTGCTGCCGAATTTTAATTTGTGAAAAGGGGCTGTAGAGTGTAACTTAACTTTTTGTGACTTTCATTTCCATGTGAATTTGATGAGATACATCATAGAGTGTATTTATTTATTTTACTTCCAAGAAGTTAGAACTAAGTCTTTTAAATATAATTTTGTTCTAGTATTGACATGTCACCAGTCAAATGAGTGCTACTCAAAAATTGATGTAATGTGACGATAAATAAATGGGATGAAAATGAAATGAAATTGTAGAAAATTAGTTGCATTCCATTCATATTTTTCATATATTATACACAATTAGTCTGAAGCACTTATGCCATTTTCCATATGAATAAAAATAAATTATGCTCTATAAATAGCCCTAAATAACAAAGTGAACATGGGAGAAAAAACTATTGTCAAATTATAGATAATTTACGGGTAGCCGATAGTTTATCGAATAGATCACAAATAATTTCAAATTGAGAGGAATCAATGTGAAGAGCATTGTGATAATATTCATACAATTCAAACTCAAATCCCAAATTTATTTTCTTCATCTATATAACATACCGTACGTAATAAATCAATAAATGAATTCCACATAATAGTATATTATTTGACTATATTTCTATGATAGTCAATCGTAGTTTCTTTGTCACAAAAATTGTATGATGATTATCTAATCCCACCACCTTATCATGATGTCATAATCTCACATCTGAACTGTATCGGAATCACTACAACTCCGCCATTCAACTGTAGAACAATACAAAACACAACTTTGTCAATTTGCATGGAAACTGGTCTGTGTGATGCTCCATTCCCATTCAAAACAAGAAAAGAATAAAAAATACGGCTGCATGTTGTTCCTTCAGGGCGGAATGGTCCAGTTTTGAATACCAGTTTGAACTTTGGTGAGGATTCGCAGAAAATAAAATCAGAACATGACAATTGACAACAAAAACTCGTCCAGGGTTTTTTGTCTGGTTTTTTATTTGCTGCACCAACTACCGGCTCTTTTTTGTTGGGATGTTCCCTGCTGAATTTGCCACTCCTATTGAAATTTGTGTTCAGTTTGGATCCCAACATCATGTATGCGTAATTTTTATAAAGCATCAACTGACCTTCAGGTTACATAGAAAAATACAGAGTAAATTAATAGAAAGTATATAAAACTTGTATAATAAACCCTTTTATTTAAACATTTTCAAAACTTTATTTTTAAAATTAAAATTATTTCAAACCTTGAAAATGGCCAAAGTAGGTCGAAAATAGTCGTTAAACTGTTTTAATTAAAGGGTTTTATGTTGTTTTTATCAATTTGAATAAAGTAGCCCATAAAAGTGAAATGGTTTTTTTTAAATACAGGGCTATGTTTCACTTCTTTTAACAGTCCTATGACTCTTCTCTACTAACGTATTCAGTATCTTCCAGCACAACATATTCAAATGATGAAAATTCTTCAATTTCTGAGCTCCAAATTCAATTCACTTTTGTTCGAATCCGACCTAAATCTGTTTTATCCAATTATCCATTCGTCTCTTATCATAGCATCCCCCACCACCTAAGCACATTGCTATAATATGAGGACATCAACATTAGCAAAAATCTGGTGTGGCGCACTCACACAACTTTCCTTGCCATTATGAAAATTGATCACCTGACGCTAGTGTTCCCGCGCATCTCAATTCAAAGATTTGAGCCAGCTGGTGACAGGGCAATAACCCTGGAGACACACATGAGGTCTGCTATCTCTTCATAGTGAATGATTTAATAGAATCAACAATAATTTGCAATTGAATAATCACATTTTCTCGAATTTAAAGCTTATTTTCAATTTTAGGTGAAAATGTTACTGAACATTAATTGTAGAGATTTTCATGCTCAATCTACTCCACTTGATTTTTTTTTGTTTCAATTGTATCTGAAGCCTGATAATTGGGAATCTATCTGCATTGATGGGGTGGAGCTCCTGAAATTTTTACAGATATGGGACTTGTTGCAGTTGATAGAGCTTATCAATGACTATTTCAGGTATAAATTTGATCAAAATCGTTGGAGCCGTTTTCGAGAAAATCGTGAAAAACCCTGTTTTTGACAACATTTTCGCCATTTTAGCCGCCATCTTGGATTGCATTTGATCGAAATTGTTCGTGTCGGATCCTTATAGTGAAAGGACCTTAAGTTCCAAATTTCAAGTCATTCCGTTAATTGGGAGATGAGATATCGTGTACACAGACGCACATACACTCATACACACACACACACACACACACACATACAGACCAATACCCAAAAACCACTTTTTTGGACTCAGGGGACCTTGAAACGTATAGAAATTAAGAAATTTGGGTACCTTAATTTTTTTCGGAAAGCAATACTTTCCTTACCTATGGTAATAGGGCAGGGAAAGTAAAAATGAGAAAGTACGTACCTTCTATTCTACTGATTTAGGTACTAAGATTGATTAGTTTCTATTTATTTAGCGTATGGCCCTAAGACACAAATCTTCATGTTATCTAACATAAATCACACATATAAAACAATGAAGTCATCTTAGTCACAAGTTGGAACACAATTTAAAAAGAAAATTTTAAAAGTTTTAAAAATAGGCTATATCTAGTCGATTCAAATATGCCACTGCATCTTGTGTAGCTACCAGGAAATCATCCAGTCTGCCCTCATTGATTAGTAATTAATTGAGAGGAGAATCGAATAATGTTTAATACAACCACAAATAACAAATCTACCACTGGTAACTCTATTATCTCTGATACAACTTATTCACTAAAGAACTAACAGTTATTTCTCTAGTCGAAGATACACCACCAGAGAAGTTAACACAGGAAATCCAATATTAATTTCAATCAAAAGTGACAAATATAATGTACAAGACTTAAAAAACAAAATTTGATAAATTCATCATGTGGCTTCCACAATATTCTCAAAAGAGATAAGAATGTGTAATGTGTAATGAACTGTCAATTTGTTGATATGCATTTGCTATCGATAGTCTTTCGATAAATGCATAGTGTAGTATATCGATCTTGAGTCAGTTGTCGGATATTTATTTCGCCTCAACTATGTCATGTCATGTCTTAGTCAGTCAATTAACTTACATGAGTTATTATTAGTGAATTAATTAGTTTGTGTTTTATTTCTGGTTCAAAATTTTTCTTAATAACTCAATATTTTCAAGTTCTGTGAGTTTATTGAATGTAATCATTCTATTATAATCAAATCAAATTCAAAATTTCTAGTTTATTTATTTCTGGACTGAAAAGTGGACTAAAATCAATTCAAGTGGATAGCATAGCCTATAATTTTTGCTCATTCATAACTCTACCTTCATTGTATTATATCATTCATCCCATCATCATCACCTAGGCTTAAAATACTTCTAGAAAGTCGCCTTTGTAAAATAATTAATAAATAATATTCTATTAGTGTTTCTATTTTATCTTGAGTTTATAACAGAATGTTAATGTGCAAAATACCTAGAATGTTTTGTTACAATACCTAGGTATTCAACTGATCTACAACAAATGAGAGAAAAAACTGTGAAATGTATTGAGGTATCAATTGGCAACTGTAATTTTAGTAGAGCACTGCAGAATAGTTAATTGAAGGGCAAGGCTTGATCAACAGCCTTGTGTGTTCAGAGTACGTATGATTGTAGGTGAAAGGCGAAATGGGGAAGTTTTGCACGCTAATAAAGTGAAAGGTTGCGGCAAAAGGATGGAGAGTTTCACCTCAAACAGTCAGTGTTCCTTATAAACAACTTCACAACGTCCTCCTTCAAACAATACTGACAGTTGCATCTCACTGTAGAGAGTGATTGATGTGCGGCGGACGATGATATAATCAATGGTGGGGGGGGGGTTAATGTAGGGGATAAAGTCAGGGAAAGATCTCGACGGGTGACATACAGAGAGAGGTAAAAAAGGGAAGATCCATGGATTTGGTGAGTCGGGCAGAAGCGGAGGATAATTGTGGAAGGTTGCTTCTAAGTGATGCGGATCAATGTGAGGGGTCTCCGAGGACCCGAAGAGGGGAGAGTTTTGAGCGCCCCCCCCACCTCACGGCGGGAGAGGGGGACAGCGATTGTGTAATGCGATTCGTCGACCGAATTAATGGCAGTACCGTCAAACTATATGTCTTGTTATCGAGTTACTTGCTATCGCTGAGAAACAGAGAGAACGAGAAATTCGGAGGAATGGTGGGGGGTAATGTGAGAGGGGGAGGCTGGAAAGGGGAAGCATGCGCAAACCACAGTTTCCTTGCAGGGGGAAAATGCGCCCTATCTTGCAGCGTGTGCTGGGGTTTTCCTCCCTGAGTCCTATGATGACTTCCCCCCCCCCCTTCGGTCATATTGTGGCTGTGAGGCCGTCGTGATTCCCTCAATCATCCCCTAATCATCTGTCTTTTTCTCTCACACACGTCCCATTTGTTTTGTTAATATCTTTAATTTTGACCTTCTATTTAGCCTACTAAAGCCAGTATAATATTACAATCGTGATCAAATGCTGTGAGAGCCAATCAGAGAAGGCTTTTTTCTACAAGAAGGCTTTTCTGATTGGTTCTCGTGGCATTTAACCATGATTACAATTTAACAGACTTTTGTGCAACCGGGCCTAAAGGTGCGAACAGAAGGAGTAAGTCGCGGTGAAGATCGATGCCACTAAACAGCTGTGCAATGATAAAAATTTGGTGTGGCATTGGAGTATATTGGAGTAGGATAGCAAACAGAGATCTTCATATAGACCTGACCGTTCTGTTTGTACTCTCCAGAGTTCAGCGTGTAAATTGTATTAAAAGTTCTCGATTATTTCATTTTCATGTAGCATTCTTGAATCTTGCACTAGATTATTATTGAAATGCAGCTAGTATAGATGAACAAACATTTCATAATTTTGTAGTACTGTAGATATGATCGAATCTTATGAACGAACTTAAACCTAGTTACATTTGGTAGCCTAGTGCCGAAACACTAGAATGATTCTGATTGGTTCCTATCAATTATTTCCTGAGTAACAAAACCGAATTTGGCTCAAGTTCATTACATATTGGTAGGGTTAATCACGGACTGAATTTAAAATCATACATGTAGTGATTGTTATCAATTGAAAACAAAATGATTATTCCAGTTACTTTCTCAAACTTGATACATATTGAAAATCAGCCACTGTTATATGTAGCTCCTGCATGTATTTCATAGATAATCATGCTTCATAGTTATTCACTTTTTATACGCCTACTGTTACTCATACTTTTTACTTTCCTTGCCCTATTACCATAGGTTAGGAAAGTATTGCTTTCCGAAAAAAATTAAGGTACCCAAATTTCTAAATTTCTATACGTTTCAAGGTCCCCTGAGTCCAAAAAACTGGTTTTTGGGTATTGGTCTGTATGTGTGTGTGTGTGTGTGTGTGTGTGTGTGTGTGTGTGTGTGTGTGTGTGTGTGTGTGTGGTGTGTGTGTGTGTGTGTGTGTGTGTGTGTGTGTGTGTGTGTGTGTGTATGAGTGTATGTGCGTCTGTGTACACGATATCTCATCTCCCAATTAACGGAATGACTTGAAATTTGGAACTTAAGGTCCTTTCACTATAAGGATCCGACACGAACAATTTCGATCAAATGCAATTCAAGATGGCGGCTAGAATGGCGAGAACGTAGTCAAAAACAGGGTTTTTCGTGATTTTCTCGGAAACGGCTCCAACGATTTTGATCAAATTCATACCTGTAATAGTCATCGATATGCTCTATCAACTGCCACAAGTTCCATATCTGTAAAAAATTCAGGAGCTTTGCCCCATCAATGCAGATAGATTCCCAATTATCAGGCTTCAGATACAATTGGAACAAAAAAAATCAAGTGGAGTAGATTGAACATGAAAATCTCTACAATTAATGTTCAATAACATTTTCACCTAAAATTGAAAATAAGCTTTAAATTCGAGAAAATGTGATTATTCAATTGCAAATTATTGTTGATTCTATTAAATCTTCCACTATGAAGAGATAGCAGACTTCATGTGTGTCTCCAGCGTTATTGCCCTGTCACCAGCTGGCTCAAATGTTTGAATAGTAAACTTGAGATGCGCGGGAACACTAGCGTCAGGTGATCAATTTTCATAACGGCAAGGAAAGTTGTGTGAGTGCGCCACATCAGATTTTTTCTTAATCCAATAGGATTTACAAGGACGCAAAAAATGGTACGTCCAGAAATCGATGAGTTTCTAATTGGCTGAAGAGAGAGAGCGAAAAGGCGAACCTTGAGCTATTCCTCTCCCGAATTCAGATAAAATCACATAGTTCAAAGTAAGGTCAGGAGATATTAATTTTTATGCACTCGTTAACGACTGCATAGACTCTGTTCCACAAACGTGCTGACGTTCAACTCAATTAAAACCGAATAGCTACTGGAATAACATAAAATTTCACACTTGACACATTAAGCATGAAGTGATAGATACAAAGGGGTGAGCTTTATAACTCGGAAGTGCATTGCGTTTTTATACGTCATTTGCTATGTGTTAATGCGGGGTAGTTGTAAATTCCATGTATGCTACATATGTGCAGAGTAGTGTGCTTCTTGTTGATAGAGGGGTGATGATCATCCCCTATAGTGTGATTCACTTCAAATTGTCAGTTTTGGATATGTAAAACACCAGAGCTTCCCATTTGAGCAATGCAGACATTAAGTAAATCTCACTACCCTTCTATCTATTTATGTTTGCTGAAAACAGTGTTTTACTATTCATGGGGCGTGGGTGGGCGATTTTTCGGGTTACAACTAACGCCAGCTGTGGAATCATATGTGGAGGTCATATGTGCGGGAGAGGGGGGTGAGAGGGTTTGGACAATGCGGAAGCATCAAGGAGTGAGTGAGAGGGTGATAAGTTGCTCCAGAAGGCGAACGGAATTTCTAAGGGTTGAAAACAAGGGTGGTTTGAGAGTAAATGGAATGGGCTGAGTCCATGAAAGTGGAAAAATGTTTTCGGAAATTCTCTGAGGATTTAGTGGTATAAATCTTCTGTCAGTGGCCAGGGTAATGAGAGAGAGCGAGTGTTGAGGTATTGACAGTATTGATGTCTTTCAACACAAGAATCAAGGATAGAGTTTTGTTAAATCTAGAAAAGAGTCATATACAAAAGTTGTATCAGATCAGTTCAGTTCATATTCAGTGAAAATCTTGTGCTTCAGTAAAGATACTGTAATATAGTATATTATTCAATTTTGGTTTATCTTGAAAACGATATACCTTTTATTCCAATTAACTTGTAGTTGATATGAACTATTCAAGTAAGTTGCTGACATTGGAATTCCAAGAATCACAATATTCAACCTTGTAACTATATTCAGGGTAGTTTGAAGTGATACAGATGAAATAAATAAATTCTTGTTTGTTTCTTGTGAGTTTTGTACTTCTTGACAAAAATGTGTGTCACGTTATTCTTTATTTAAATAACGATTAGCCTCCTGCTTGGCATCAGTCGGTAGAGCATGAAATATTTGATATAATTATAAAATTAGGTCGTGGTTTTTTGACAATTTCTTAGTCTTTTTCATTCAATCATCCAATAGGATTTTCAAGGACCGCAAAAAATCGTTCGTCCAAAAATCGATATGTGTGTAATTGGCTGAAGAGAGAAAAGAGGCGAACTTTGAGCTATTCCTCTCCCGAATTCAGATAAAATCACATAGTTCAAAGTAAGGTCAGGAGATATTAATTCATATGCACTCGTTAACTACTGCATAGACTTTGTTCCACAAACATGTTGACGTTCAACTCAATTAAAACTGAATAGCTACTGGAATAACATAAAATTTCACACTTGAAACATTGAAGTGATAGATACAAAGGGGTGAGCTTTATGATTCGGAAGTGCATTGCGTTTTTATACGTCATTTGCTATGTGTTAATGCGGGGTAGTTGTAAATTCCATGTATGCTACATATGTGCAGAGTAGTGCGCCTCTTGTTGATAGAGGGGTGATGATCATCCCCTATAGTGTGATTCACTTTAAAATGTCAGTTTTGGATATGTAAAACACCAGAGCTTCCCATTTGAGCAATGCAGACATGAAGTAAATCTCACTACCCTTCTATCTATTTATGTTTGCTGAAAACAGCGCTTTACTATTCATGGGGCGTGGGTGGGCGATTTTTCGGGTTACAACTAACGCCAGCTGTAGAATCATATGTGGAGGTCATATGTGCGGGAGAGGGGGGTGAGAGGGTTTGGACAATGCGGAAGCATCAAGGAGTGAGTGAGAGGGTGATAAGTTGCTCCAGAAGGCGAACGGAATTTCTAAGGGTTGGAAACAAGGGTGGTTTGAGAGTAAATGGAATGGGCTGAGTCCATGAAAGTGGAAAAAATGTTTTCGGAAATTCTCTGAGGATTTTGTGCTATAAATCTTTTGTCAGTGGCCAGGGTAATGAGAGAGAGCGAGTGTTGAGGTATTGACAGTAGTGATATATTCCAACAAAAAAATCAAGGATAGAGTCTTGTTTGATCTAGAAAAGAGTCATATACAAAAGTTGTGTCAGATCAGTTCAGTTCATATTCAGTGAAAATCTTTTGCTTCAGTAAAGGTACTGGAATCTATATATATAAAAGCGAAATGGCACTCACTCACTGACTGACTGACTGACTCACTCACTCACTCACTCACTCACTCACTCACTCACTCACTCACTCGCAGAACTAAAAATCTACCGGACCAAAAACGTTCAAATTTAGTAGGTATGTTCAATTGGCCCTTTAGAGGCGCACTAAGAAATCTTTTGGCAATATTTTAACTCTAAGGGTGGTTTATAAGGGTTTAAAGTTCGTCTTTTAGCATGTATATTCTTCTTCTCCCAATCTCTTAATTATAATTGAAATGTCCATATCATATGTTATTATAGATCTATAATCTAGAGAGAGTACCTCTTCGAAACAGTTGTTAACTGGTAACTAAATTGATAATTTTGTCAGGTTGGCATTAAGTTGAATTGAAATGCATTTATCGCGGAAAAATTGATTGGGCACTGCTACTTCAATCAGAGCTATTCCTGGGAATATTATATTACTAGCCGTCAGAATCGCTTCGCTCGCCATATCCGTTTAGCCAGACGTTTAGTCTGGACCCCCGACTGGATTGTCCTAACATATGATAAAAATGCTCAAATGAAAAATGCAGGCGAGCGAAGCGAGCCTGCTGATCTCATTCATGGACGATCCAGTCGGGGGTCCAGGGGGCGGAGCCCCCTGGCTAGACGGATATGGCGAGCGAAGCGAGCCTGACGGCTAGTACAGTATATTATTCAAGTTTGGTTTATCTTGCAAACGATATATCTTTTATTTCAATTAACTTGTAGTTGATATGAACTATTCAAGTAAGTTACTGACATTGGAATTCCAAGAATCACAATATTCAACCTTGAAAACTATATTCAGGGTAGTTTGAAGTGATACATGAGCATAAATAAATTCTTGTTTGTTTCTTATGAGTTTGCAGTTCTTGAAAGAAATGTGAAACAATGCTTTTTATTTTCTTGGATGTGTTAAAGACTTTTGATTGAGAATATTATAAACAGTAACTGTGGGTTTGTTATTTATAATCATTGTTACTTTCCTTGCCCTATTACCTACCATAGGTAAGGAAAGTATTGCTTTCCGAAAAAAATTAAGGTACCCCAATTTCTAAATTTCTATACGTTCAAGGTCCCCTGAGTTCAAAAAAGTAGTTTTTGGGTATTGGTCTGTATGTGTGTGTGTGTGTGTGTGTGTGTGTGTGTGTGTGTGTGTGTGTGTTGTGTGTGTGTGTGTGTGTGTGTGTGTGTGTGTGTGTGTGTGTGGTGTGTGTGTGTGTGTGTGTGTGTGTGTGTTGTGTGTGTGTGTGTGTGTATGAGTGTATGTGCGTCTGTGTACACGATATCTCATCTCCCAATGAACGGAATAAATTGAAATTTGGAACTTAAGGTCCTTACAATATAAGGATCTGACACGAACAATTTCGATCAAAATTTCATCTAAAATTGAAAATAAGCACGAAATTCGAGAAAATGTGATTATCCAATTGTAAACTGTTGGCAACTGATTCTATGAAGAGACAGCAGACCTCGTATGTCTCCAGCGTTATTGTCCTGCCACCAGCTGGCTCAGATTTTTGTTTGAGATCACGACGCGAGAACACTAGCGTCAGGTGATCAATTTACATATCGGCAAGGAAAGTTGTGTGAGTGCGCCACACCAGATTTTGTCACAATAGAATTGTTCTTCTAAACTGGGAAAGTTATCACCAATATTAATTCTGGAAATATTGATAAGCAAGCCGAAAAATAACATAAATTAATTTTAAGAACTATTAATAAAATACAGGCTCCATCCTAAGCTGCTTACTACCTTCTGCTATTAAAATTGTTGTCACTAGATCTAGTATTTGAATTGAACAATCTCAAGTGTTTTATAAATATCGTAATAAATGAAATATGAGTATTCTCTGATCCAGTTTATCCATTTCCAACTCATTGTGTACATTGAGTACATGTAAAAAGCAGACTAGTTCAAAAAGAAACTCCATTGGAGGCTTTTCAAATTCAAATAATATTTATTCACACAAGAAAAAAAATACAGCAGCAGAGACAATATAATTATATGCATAATGAATATTCTCCACAAAGACGACAAGTCTGGGTCTGTGTGTTTTACAGCTACAGTTGATAATATCACTCATTTAGCAGACTATATCTAGCATATTCAGATCAATCAGATAAATAAATAAATAAATATGATTTCATTGCCGTTAAATTCCTAGAACAATGGGCAAAGTCAAACATTGAACACAGCAAGACAAAAGATAAAATCAAGTTTCACAGCAACTGCAAACACAAAATTACATTACTGAGTCTTAAAAATAATACAGTACCTAAGTAAACTGTAAGTCAATTAGATTTTTCAAATACATTAATAATATTCATTTGAATGCACAAAACATATTCCTTACAGCACAACTTGAGCCTTTACAACAATATATAAATACAAATAGAAACCTCTTAACTCTAAGCAACAATTATTTCACTCTCAAAGAACTCTTCAACACTATAAAAAGGATTTATCACAAGCCAATTCAATAATCTCGTCTTAAATTTCTTTTCTGTCTCTAATATTAAATCTGTAGGTAATTTATTGCAATTTTTTATACCAAATGTATCATAACTTTTGGCTGTTTTGGATAACCTATGATAGGGAATATTAATCCTATGACAATTTCTTGTGTTATGGCTATGAGTTTGATGCCTTAATTTTAAATTGGATGAGTTTTTTTTAACATGCAACGATACAGTATATATGTAAAAATTCACTATTGTCATTATTCTAAGCTGGACAAAAAGATTCTTACAGTTTGCTAGTCTATGAGAATCAGTTAAAACCCTGACCACCTTCTTTTGCAATAATAAAATATTTTCTGCATTTCCCCACAGTAGTATGCCATATGTTGCAATGCTCTGAAAAAAGGCAAAATATATCGATCTTAAATAATTATCTGGAACATGATTTTGCAATTGTCTGATCAGATAAATCACTCTTGAAAGTCTGCTTGATATATAATTAATATGAGCTTCCCAAGATTTAATAAAAATCTGACCACTGTATATCAGTTAAGAACTACTCACAACAACAACAACTATTGTTTATACTGTTGTTATTTGTCTTAAACCAGTTCAATGAAGTTCAATCACTAGTCTCAAATAAACTCTATCAGAGCTGCTTACAAATACTGGTGATAATGTTGTCATTGTTCAATTAAACTCAGCCACCATTTGTAATCACTTGACAACACTCGTAATTTCATTCAAGAGATGCGACATTCATACAGATATCATATAATACCCATAGAGAGACACTTTCAACCGTCTGAATTCCTTATGAACAACATGGATGCTTTTTCATTCAACCATTGCTGACAATCTAAACTGAATCTGTTGTAACGAATGGCGACAAGGTGTCCCCAGGCAGGCGATCGTAACCCAGAGGACGTGTGAGCTCCTCTCACATGTGACACGTGACCTATGACACGTGTGTGACACAACCAACACGTGATCTAGATCACATCCAGCAGAAAACCTCACTATGTCGATTGTCTAATCTGATTCTCACATCCACTTCACTCGCCCCGCTCAATTACTCGCAATTTCTTCACTTGTTGTGTAGTGCTATAAAGTTGTATAGTACTATAGTAATATAGTTATAGTACTGTAGTTATAAAATTAACTTCTGTCAGAATTCCTTATGAATAGGATCAATGCGTCCCATTCAAATAATGCTGACAGTTTGAAGTGGATCTCACCATAGTACTGGTGGTATATTTCAATTTATCGTATTAGTGGGTCGGCCGACGGTCTGCGTAATTCGCGTTTAATGCAAATCGAGGGGAGGTGTACTTGACAAAAGTAGAATCGATTGAGACATCAAAAGATGAGTGAGTAGTGTTTCTAAAAGGGGAAGCTCCTTTCAAACAAGTTTTATAATATTGAAAGTTGGTATTTTTTTGGTTTTTCTATCGTTGAAACTAGTATACCGGATGGATATAACGTCTTAGAACGGCTCAATTTTCAGCATTACAATTGTAATATTTGTATTATTTAGTGGTATTTCCTACTATGAAAAACACGAATAGAAGTTGTTAACCACTTTTTATTTGACAATTTCTATTTGTGTTTTCTATTAGGCTCAATTTTTCTGAACCAATCGAGGTATGAAACTGAACTCCTGCAGTCAACAAATAATACAAAAATCCATCCTAATGAGATATCAAGCTATTCCAACCTTCACCATCACATGATACTTGGTGCTGCACCTCTAAAGTCTGATATGTTAACGCTCACCTTGAGATGGATTTTTTTTCAAATATCTTTTTTCAGGAAAATAAACTGCTCATAATTATAATTTCATATTTTTCCGTATTCAAAATGACGGCCGGCCGAAGATTGAGAATAGGAACCAAATTTATTTTCACATTAACGTAGGCATGGAATACGCCTCATAATTGTATCGAACAATACATATTTTTGCTAGTTTGGAATCAATAGATTTCAATCAATAAACGTATAATCTCTAAGACAGTGGTGTATCTGTTGAGAATTTATTCTCATGTTTTATCTTAAAAAATGTACAGTAGGTACTGTCAAGTGGAATTAGGTATTTATCACTTATTAAATAAGAAAATATTTTTCCTTATTTTTTTATTGAATAAGAATAACTGCTGCCTGAAAAGCAGTCGTTAGGTCATGTCAGAGGCCCTGAAATTGATCAGTTGCGACCTGAAAACTCTGACACCAGACCTGAGCTAGCCAGGTCACACGATATTATTATTATTATTACTTATTAAATGAGCGTCATCACTGTGATAATTGATTAATTATTAACTATTATTATTGCTGAGAATTTGAGATTACATTTCTCTCAGTTTTTTGATGTGTTGATATTATTGTATGTAAATATGTTTCAATAGCTAATTTGAAAATATTTTTTTATTAAATAAAAATAAATGCTGCCTGAAAAGTAGTCGTTAGGTCATGTCAGAGGCCCTGAAATTGATCAGTTGCGACCTGAAAACTCTTACACCAGCTGTAACTGTCAACTCTAAACTACAGCTATGAAAAGTCAACTTTTTCTTTCTTGTTTTGTGCCAATTGTTGTATTGAATCCTACTCTAAACACGGACTTGTTCCATAGAGGAGTCATTTTCAGGGAAATATATTGTAAAATGTACTTTCTGAAATTAAAATGAATTTTAATTGAATTGAATTGATTCATATTGTTATTATTGAAATAATTTGATTTCAATTGATTCTTCAAGAGTAATGGTTCATCAATATAATGTGACGAACAAAAGCCTGATACCATAATATGTAAGTAAAATATTATTTTGTCATTGATTGTGTTTGTCACAGATAGTAATATTTGTCATTGATGGTTGAAAGAAAAATAGAACACTACATTCCAGATAATCATCATAAGCTTGGAATCATGTTAATGACGGAGATCACATCATCTGTTGCCATTCATTCCGGTCCAAGTTTCCTTTTTGATAGAAAACTGTAACCGGTAATGTTAGGGGCGTTTGTTAATGGTGAAATATCCGTATCCGATAAGGGTCCGTATCCGTATGTACTTCACTTGAAGGGTGGTCCTTGTGGTCCCCAAAGACGCCCCTGTCCCTGGGGAGTGCCCTAGCCCTAGGACGAAGGGCCCCATCCCCTCGGCTTTATATTATTTTCAATTTGTCTATGATAAAAGTAATAAATATGCTTATTAGCTATGCAAAGGGACGGGCACTTCAAGTTCATTAAAGCGCTCACTCCCTCACTTAACAGGGCCTGTTATATTCGGTTCACTCAGTTTGTAAACAAACAGAAATTGTCAACAACTGGTGAATTATCTCTTGTTAGTACAGTACTGTAAATGAATGTTTCTTGTCACAAGTCTTATTACAACTTTTTATTTTGACTTTTTTCAAAACGAAAATTCTAGGCAAAAAATCTGGTGTGGCGCACTCACACAACTTTCCTTGCCGTTATGAGAATTGATCACCTGACGCTAGTGTTCCCGCGCATCTCAAGTCTTATATTCAAAGATTTGAGACAGCTGGTGACAGGACAATAACGCTGGATACACACGAGATCTGCTATCTCTTCGTAGTGGATGATTTAATAGAATCAACAGTTGCCAACAGTTTGCAATTGAAAAATCACATTTTCTCAAATTTCAAGCTTATTCTCAATTTTAGGTGGAAATGTTACTGAACATTAATTGTAGAGATTCTAATGCTCAAATCTTTTCCACTCAAAATTTTTTATTTTAATTGTATCTGAAGCCTGATAATTGAGAATCTAAAATCAAACTTTTCATAGAAGGGGTGAAGCTCTTGAAAGTTTTACAGATATGGGACTTGTGGCAGTTGATAGAGCTTATCGATGACTATTCTAGGTATAACTTTAATCAAAATCGTTGGAGCCGTTTTCGAGAAAATCGCGAAAAACACTGTTTTTGACAACATTTTCGCCATTTCAGCCGCCATCTTGAATCGCATTTGATCGAAATTGTTCGTGTCGGATCCTTATATTGTAAGGACCTCACGTTCCAAATTTCAAGTCATTTCGTTAATTGGTAAATGAGATATCGTGTACACAGACGCACATACACTCATACACACACACACACACATACAGACCAATACCCAAAAACCACTTTTTTGGACTTAAGGGACCTTGAAACGTATAGAAAATTTAGAAATCGGGGTACCTTAATTTTTTTCGGAAAGCAATACTTTCCTTACCTATGGTAATAGAGCAAGGAAAGTAAAAACATTTTATATTAGCCAGTTAAGCAGAGATTGATTCTAGTGTAACAACCGAAATAGGTCTTTCTACTTTTAATAAAATCTGTGGTTTTGCCAATTTTTTAGTCTTTTTATTCAATTGAATATCGAATAAATGAAAACACAATATTTTTTAAAATACAAGCTAATGACAAAATTATTGTTCATAAAATTATTGTTGAATGTGAATCTATGTTTATGTGTAAATAGTACATTAAAACAAATAATATTTCGGATGTGGTAGAATGTGGAGAGAGGCATTTGTCCAAAACAATCTTAAATCAATAATTGGAATAAACTGAATTAAGAAATGAATACGCAGTAAATAAAAACTACAGTTATGTAGTCCATTATTCACTATTTCATTATTATATACTTTTATATATATAATACTTCACTATTTACTATTCCATTATTCACTATTCACATTATTCCATATATGTAGTCCATACAGTAAACGACCATAATTCACAGGGGGAACGATCTTCATTGACAGGGGGAATTAAATTACCAATAATTCTTAATTATTAATTAATTCTTAATCTTACCCTAAACCGGCTTGTAATACCGGGAAGTCTTTGGGCGAAACAATATTAGGCGTTTTTAAGGCGTGTTCAGAAGAGTTTGCAGATTATCAGCTGATTCCCCAAACGCCAACCCAATCAGCCAATCGGAGAGCTGATTTCCAAACGCCAACCCAATCTGCTCTCCGATTGGCTGATTAGGTTGGCGTTCACCGATTGGCTGATTAAGTTGGCGTTTGGCAATCAGCCAATCGGAGAGCTTCTTACCCTGCCGACTCGTCTGAAAACGCATAATATGGTCCCGCCCTTGATAGTGTATGGGAATTATCAAGAAATTATTCTAAATTTGAAGAATTTCAAAAAGAACATTATTAATCCTATAGTTGTATTTCCTCTTGTGTCTTTGGCTTTTGATTTGAATCCGCGAGAATATAATAAGTTTGACAGTCAAAATCAATATATTAATACCTAATGAATTTATACGCATTTAATTTATTTTTATTTTTTAAATTTATTATTATTTTACGCATTTAATTTATAATATGTACATTGAAATACAGCTGCACGCTCCACAAATGCAGCATGATCTTCACTCTCCATGCAATCCTATAGAGCATGCTACACTTCGGTATAATGCTGCTAAACTGCATAGGTACATTATAGTGCTTCTCTCAACACAATATCAAGGCAACTCTGCCTGAAGCCAGTACATAGGCTACAGTATAATCAGAGATGAACTAAATCATATATAGATTTCGTTTCACCATGGTATACTGCTGCAGTACTGCAAGCCACACTATAATACTCCTCTCAACACAATTCCAAGGCAACTCTGCCTGAAGCCTCTACAAACTAATAACACTGGAATCCCGGAATCCTGGAATTATTGTGGAATGGGAAGAGGAATACTGGAGCGGAAAACTCATCTGAGAGGTTTCAAGCGTGGCGCATACAACGTATGCGCTTATGCTCGCTAGTAATTACTCCAAGTCCCGCCTCAGCGCATACGTTGTGCTGTGTCAGCAGCTTAGGCGATTACGCCGCTGCACAGATTTGTCGTTGATTATAAATATGTAGAGAGAGATTCACTTAAATCTGTCAGCATTCCTTGTGAATAGCATTGATGATTCTCATTCAGCCAATGCTGACAGTTTGAGTACATTTCACTTTAGGTGAAGCTGTATACCTTGCATGTACATTCTCATGAAACCCTTTAAAACTGAATACTCTTAACTGGTTCGAACCAAATCAATAACAAACAAAATACGAGTAGATTTTTCGAATAATGTTCTAGACTTATCCATAGAGAAACAATAGCGTAAGTAGATATCCCATGGTATAGGGCGTTTATGTCGCAACTTTTACTGTTATCCCAAGCCGATAGTTCACGTAGTTCTTTCCTATGCAGCTGTGTGACGCTGGTAGTCTCTCAAATTGTGCCGTTCCTACACTCTCACCCCTACAAAACAGTAAAAATTGACAATAATCGACAGTAATCGGCTTGAGATAACCGTAAAAGTTGCGACATAAATTCCCTATACCATGGGATATCTACTATCTCTATGCTTAAACCTACTTTGAACTATGTTTAACCTTATCTAAATTTGGGAGAGGAATAGCACAAGGTTACCTTATTTATTATTAAACGAAAATCTAAATTAAACGCTGTAATTCCCCCCGAAGACTTCTGCTACTGCAAATATTGACAACAGGGTAAACATCTAGATGGAAATTCGATGAGCGCTACTATTCAAAAATTATTTGTCAGCCCGGGAAAATTCCATCTGTTACCTTGTGTCTCTCTCCCTATCATTTTGATGATGGACTCATTGTATGAATCAATAAAGAATAAACAATAACCTCTCTGCCTCTCTGCTCTCATCCAAATCACTAGAGCCATAGAATGAAGATATTTGACCTAAAAATAAAGATAATAGACCAAGATCATTTGTCTCTGCTATAGCTATTCTGCTATTCTGCTAGAGCTATGAACAATGGAAGAGAGTAGCAATGGACAGATTTAGATGGAAGGCTGCCAACCAATCAAACGATTGAGCTGTAAGAAGAAGATAGCTATTCTCAATCTTTTTACTTTCCCAAAAGAGCAATCGTCTTATTGAAACTTGTGTGAGTCGTAAATTCAATATTTTTCTCTGTGTATCTGATTCAATCCCTTCAAATGAACCGATTGACGAATGATATATCTTTATTGAAATTAGAAAAAAATGTATTCAAATGTAAATTAGCCCTACATTTCATTGAATTTTTGAAGTAACTAAAATGAATCATGAAAACACTGAGTTGTTGTCAAAATATCACTTATTTATTTTAAAAAAATCACAAAAATGTTTCAACACCAATTGGGTCACCTTCAGTCTTTTCTTCATGGATAAGTTAGGTATCACAATACCTCACCAGTATCTGAAGTGAAATGAATCACTTATCCATCAAATTTTGACAAAGTGTTCGAACTGAAATATTTCATTTCGGTCAGTGAATCCCTTTATGAAAACAGATTGATTAATGATTATATCTATTTAAATTATAAAAAAAATGTATCCAAATGGACCCTAACTAATATTTTATTGAATTTTGTTAAATTAATAAAATAAACTACTTATCAAATTACAGTACCTGAATATTTTGACAAAATTTTCGACCTGAAATACTTCACCCCGGTCAGTGAAAATGCTCGCTCAGACACAATGAATTCACACAGAATCTCTATTATGTTTGTCTCTAACCAGTGACCCGAATCATCCGCCTTGTATCCTAACCAGTAGTTAGTTGCCTCAAATTCAGTTTGAACAATAACGCGAGTAATTACAAAGCACCATAAATCTAGCAAGACTTGCGCGCGCAGTCTACCGTACTCCTGGGAGGCTTTGTGTTTTCAACCTATATCAAATCACGATCTTCAGCCCTTAAGTCATCATACGCGTATGATTATTAGTGCCTCTGTTATTATATACTCTGTGTACAAGAGGGGTGGTTTATGATGGGTCACAATACACAGAGGATATGATACAGAGAAGGGTGAGAACATTGCATTAGAGTTTGTTTTGCAGGGGTGGTCTGTTTCTACCCCGGTTCTCTATTAGATAGTGATTTAGCTCTGTACCAGATGGACTGGACAGAATGCTGCTTCACCCCCATCCCTCCTCCTGTGGAGGGAAAGGGTCATCCAAACCCCCCCACTACACCAACACATACCCACACACACATACATGGGTGATGATACATCATGTAAAATGCATCAGTCTTCTACCATGTGTGTGAGTCTCTCTCCAGCCAAAGTAATTGCTATTTTTCCGAATGAATTTGCTCGCGCCAACTGAAAAAATTGCGTGTCTGCTAACAAATTGGATGCTGTGATACATGTGTGCACAATTTTTTGCAAGGGTGGTAATTAAGTGGTGACTGGAGAAGAGTTTTGATGAGAATTTTTTTGGGGGGTTGGAAAGGCTTTGCAGAGGTTGTAAATTGCTATTTGTTGTCAAATTTGGTGACTGTACCGATAGTAAATTGTTCGTGAACATTTTGTAGAAATTTGAAATTATTGTGAAAGTTCTCTAGATTTATTATTGGTTAATTTGTAGGGACTATGTTGATTTTTTGGGTAATTTTTTGTAATATTGGGAAAATGTCAAGTTTCAGGGGGCGGTAGTTGAACGCTGCACTATCTACCGCAAAAAATCTAACTTAACTATCAATTCAATTCAATTCAATTCAATTCTTTATTGCCAGAATTCAACAATGCAACCCATCAAGGTTAATAAATCAACACTTTTTACAAGAAAATAAAATAAAATAAACCAACTTGCCGAGAACTAGAAACTAAAAATTTTTTTTCAGGCACCACCAGCAAAAAGAAAAGTCTTTGACCGCTGGTGGGTGTCGCAAAGAGTCCGATTTAAAATAAAAACTAAAAACAAAATACAATTTACAATACAAAATCGAGTTGATGACAAGAAAAAAATACTTCACTGCAAAAAACAAAAGAGTGATAACGAATTTTGAGAGAGAGAGAGAGAAAAAAAAAGATTTTCCAATAGGAAAAACTAAAATAAAACAGAGATAAAAAAATATGACTACTATCTCAGGAATTACAAAAAAATAGAGATTGCTTTATAAAAATATATATAAATATAGGCTATTAATTACCACCATTCAGGTCCCAGGGAAAAGAAATACTTTTCCTTAATCCAATCCTTTATTCCCTTCAAATCTACTCTTTGATGAGTATCAAATGGAATATTTTGATATATTCCTTCAACTATAATAAATCATCTTAATACTATATAATATTATTCTTTACTATCTCCCAATCAATTTTTATTCATGAAAAATATATTTTTCAATTTCTTCTCTTTCTAAAGCATAACATATCAAACATCTCTCTATCTCTCTAACATCCATCATTCCTTTTCCTCCCCTCTTCACATTCCTTCCTCCTCCTCTGTTCCTCCTCTTCTCACATTCTTTCACTTTCACATTCCTTTTTCTTATCTCTCGAAAGCCTATCACATTGACCTAATCTACCTCTCTAGCTTCCTCATTCTCTCTTCTTCTTTTTTCTTCACATTCCCTCTACTTTCTCTTTCTCTTCTGCCTCTTCCTTCTCACATTTCTATTTCTTATCTCTCGAAAATCTATCAACCTCATCCATTTTTCTAACTACCCTCATCCTCTCCCCTCCAAGTTTCAAGTTCTAAAACTATCTCTCTTCTCTTCCTTCTTATTGGTTTTCCTTCTTCCATCTCCATTTCTCTCCTTCTTCGTCCTCTCCCTCCTCATATTCCGATTTCTTATATCTTTCAAGTTCAACATATTAGCCTAATCTACCACTGTAGCTTTCCACATATATTCCTCTCTTTTCTATATACTTTAGAATTTTCAACCTTTTTAAATGTCCGAGACTAACTATCATAACACCCGCTTTATAAGTTAGTTCAATACAGAACCGTATCATCTATTAAAAACCTTAAAACCGACAAAACCATTGTTGGAAATGTATCAGGGAAAAAAATAATTCAGAAACAAAAAACAACTATTAAAACACACACATCATCAGTAAAAAGTAAATTCGTATGGCTTTTGTTGGTGGGGAGTCCCTTGCGGGAAGGTCCCACCGCCTGAATATATAATTTAAGCCGTCAATGGGCCTTACGACTGTCATACTTCAGCCGGGACCGACAGTTTAACGTGCCCATCCGATAACACGGTAGTGATCTGGTTAAAAAAGTTTTGGTTGTGAGAGGGTTTGAACCCGGGATCTCTATGCTGCTACGCAAGTACTCTATCCACTAGACCACGGATCACCCCACATCATCAGTTACAGTTATTTTGATACACAGCATTATCATATACTGAAAACTTTGAGACTAACAAAACCATTGTTGGAAATTATGCTTGAGAAAAAATTACTCAAACCAAAGACAACTATTATAACATTCACATTATCAGTTACTTTGAAACAGAGAACTTTATCGTCTACTATACAAACCTAAAAACCGAAAAACCAAACTTTTTTGGAAATTCTTCAGAGAAAAATCATCCTGAAACTAAAAACAACTATTATAGCACCCACATTATCGGTTACTCTGATATAGAAAACTGTAACATCTACTACAAACCTTAAAATCAACAAAACCATTGTTGAAAATGTTCAGGGAAAAAGTCATCCAGAAACAAAAAATCCAAGAGAACAAGGATTAATGTGCTTATTAACTGAAGACAAGCTGTCAACAGAGAACACACGAGGGACTTGATAAAGACAGAGAACGTGTGTAGAACAAAATTGCAAAACATTTGCAGGCGGCGTGTCAAAGAAATGAGGCTTATAAACAGTGGAAGATGAAAGGAGAGAGTAGATGATAAAGAAATGTATGAGAGACAGAGAGAGCGTGAGAGAGATAAAAAGAGAGGGAGTTGAGGAGATGAATATGGAAGATGTGTTGTGGAAATGAGAGGAAAAATGAAGTGGAAGGGAAGGAGAGAATGTCGTCAGGGAGAACCAGGAAGGAAAAACCAGGAAAGGAAAGAAAACTTACATCGGTTTGTGAGACGCATATATTATGATTATATTATATCAACGAAGTGAGTATGTAGCATGATATGAATGGGTTTGAAACAACTCACCCCTCACACACACACTCACAACTTACACACACACTCACAAGGCTTACTGACTCACGCACGCGAATGCTCTTGCCGGAGGAGTGGAAGCACGCTCCTCGTAACCAGGGGCAACGCGTGGAGAGCACTCTTCTCTTCCTCACTCTCACTCACACTCGCTCATTCTCTCTCGTGCAGCCACAGTCATGATGATGATTATGATGATGCTCATACACCCCTTCTTCCAACACCCCCGCATCTATCCCCACTCATCAATTATTCAGGCCGAAAATAACAATGGCGACACATCCGTACAACAATCAGACCGGCATCGTTGTCGGGAGACGAAGGATGTGGAGAAAGAAAGTGGAGGAAAGAGAGAAAGAGGTAGATGGAAAGAGAGGAATGGATGGATGGGAAGAGAGATGCCGATGGAAAATTATGTATACTGGAATGTTTAGGCAGAAAAAATTAGGAAAAGAGTATAATAATTGTAGTAAATGAGTTTATGGCTTGGAAAAACTTGAAAAGAAAAAATCGGTGTGGTAAACTCACACAACTTTCCTTGCTCATTGAACTATAAGCCTCATTCTTAAACGAGAATGATTTAGGTGAATAACATAATGACGATTGGAGGCAACATATTTGAAACTACGATCAGACTTCTGTATAAAATATGTGTATAGTTGTTTTCAGAGTACTTTTTCCTTTGTGTAAATTGTGAAATTCGATATTTTTTAAAAGTCGTCAAAACAGCTGTTCTACAGATGAAATATCTCGACTATGTGTTCTTTTTATGAACTGCACTACCTACCTATTTCATGCACAAGAAGGAGGCTACAAAGTCCATTTCTCAAGGATGAGGTGAACCCCCCATTATTCCCAGAAAGAAGACTCATGCCAGTTAATAGAGCTGATAAATAACTATACAGAGTATGAATTTGAAAAAAATCGGTCAAGTTATTTTGAGAAAATCGTGAAAAACATGGTTTTTTTTAGTAATTATCCGGCATTTTTCTCAAGTATATTACGGAGCTCCTGCAATTTTCTCAGAAATGATACTCATGTCAGTTGATAGGGCTTATAAATAGCTATCCATGGTATGAATTAATAGAAAATCGCTAAAGCCGTTTTCGAGAAAACCGTGAAAACATGGTTTTTTAGTAATTACCCGCCATTTTTTCCGCCATTTTGAATTAAATTTTATTGAATTTCTTATTGTCAGATCCTCATGGTATAAGGACCTCAAGTTTAAAATTTCAAGTCAATCGGTTGATTAGGAATGGAGTTATCGTGTTCACACACATACAAACACACACACACACACACACACACACACACACACACCACACACACACACACACACACACACACACACACAGCCCAACACCCAAAAATCATGTTTTTGGACTCAGGGCACCTTGAAACGTATAGAAAACTTGAAATTAGGGTACCTTAATTTTTTTTTGAAAAGCAATACTTTCCTTACCTATCGTAATAGGGCAAGAAAAGTAAAAATAGACGGCGAAATAATGTTTATGGAATAAAAGCATTGAGACAACTGGATGGGAAGTGATAAGCCGATGAAGAAGGATTCTCACTGGACGCTAAAAATAGGAAGAGAGTATAATAATTATTATTGTAGTAAGAGAGTTTAGGACTTCGTCACCTACATTCCAAGGGAAACGGGCTAATCACATTCAGAAAGTAGATTGTGAATTGACTAGTAGTTCTGTGAACAGTAGACCTCACGCAGTATTCTCATCCACAAGTACCTGATTGAAACTATAGACCTTATGGAAATACAGTAATAGACAGGCTTCTCTACACATCTGTGTGATCACATATCAACTGATTTATGATGAATAATTCTATAGTCTGATTTTTACTCTTATATTGGCGTATGAAGGAGGCTCCTTTTTCCTCTCATATTATCCTTGAAATGCAAAATTTTCCAAAAACCTTGTACATACGTCGACGCGCAATTAAAAAAGGAACATACCTGTCAAATTTCATGAAAATCTATTACCGCGTTTCGCCGTAAATGCGCACCATATAAACATTTAAACATTAAGAGAAATGCCAAACCGTCGACTTGAATCTTAGACCTCACTTCGCTCGGTCAATTATTTTATAAAATTAATTCATAAACTGATGCAGTGGTTGATTTATGCAGTCCAATCCAGAGAGCCATGAATAATGCAGTCTGTGGCTTATTTAAGATTACATGAAGATATTGTTGTAAGCTATTATTATGATGTGTTACATTCCGAGTTTAAACCACCTCAACCAATAAATAATTATCAGCCTCTGTTCAAACTGATATGGTCCCCGTTTGCACCATATTTATGCATATTCTAAGTTAAACCCTAATCTAAGATTACATAAAGCATGTTGCATATATTTTAATGTGGTACATAACGAGTTCCAACCACCAGATAATCTTCATCCGCTCAAACAAATATGATTCTCCTTGAACAATATGCACAGACCAAGGATACATCAAGATTTTGTTGCATTCATCATAATGGTACATTCCAGGTTTAAACCAGCAGCTGATCAATCACCGTTTGAAAAATCTGGTGTGGTACACTCACACAACTTTCCTTGCTCATTGAACTGTAAGCCTTATTCTTAAACGAGAATAATTTAGGGGAATAACATAATGACGATTGGCGGCAACATATTTGAAACTACGATCAGATTTCTTTATAATATGTATATATATATAATTGTTTTCAGAGTACTTTTTCCTTTGTGTAAATTGTGAAATTCGATGATTTTTTTTAAAAGTTGTCAAATCAGCTGTTCTACAGATGAAATATCTCGACTATTGTGTTCTTTTTATGAACTGCTCTACCTACCTACCTCTTGCACGAGAAGGCGGTTACAAAGTTAATTTCTCAAGGATGGGGTGGACCCCCCATTAGTTTCTCAGGAAGGAGACTCATGCCAGTTGATAGAGCTGATAAATAACTATACAGGGTATGAATTTGAAGAAAATCGGTCGAGTTATTTTTGAGAAAATCGTGAAAAGCATGGTTTTTTAGTAATTATCCGCCATTTTTCTCAAGAATATTACGGAGCTCCTGCAATTTTCCCAGAAATGAGACTTATGTCAGTTGATAGGGCTTATAAATTTCAAGTCAATCGGTTGATTAGGAATGGAGTTATCGTGTTCACAGACATACACACATACGCACATACACACATACACACACACACACACACACACACATACACACATACACACACACAGACCAACACCTTTATAAAAAACTTGAAATTAGGGTACCTTAATTTTTTTGGAAAGCAATACTTTCCTTACCTATGGTAATAGGGCAAGGAAAGTAAAAATGATGTAAATCATTATGAACGCCACTGTACATTTGCAGATAAACTTTTGTGTTGAATAGCCGACAGTTCTAACTCTAAAACAGATCCTCTTTCAAAAAATTAACATCGAAAAGCAACCAAATCCAATCCTGGTGTGGCGCTTAATTCAAATGAACGTGATTATAGCCGTGCTTCACGGTATGATTACATTTTTCGGAAGCCGGCCGAAATTAAAACGGACAAACTAATCTTGGTAAAGCACGAGGCACAAAATCAGGAGATTTACAAATCAGTAGACCTATACACATACGTATGTAGAATTCGGGAAATCCTATATAGCTCCACATCAGGTTGCTATGAATATCAGTCGGTCCGCACATAATTAAATCAGCTCTCTCTTACTCTCTCATGCTTCCTCACTGTCACTCACCCTCTCTCACGCTTCCTCTCTCTCCCTCTCATTTCCTTTCTCTTTCTGTCTCTCTCTTCCTCTCTATCTCACTTCCTCCCTCTTCATCTCTTTCTCTCCCTCGATTTCTCGCATTCTCTTTCTCTGTCTCGTTTTCTCTCTTTGAATGTGCGCACGCTTATTTGCCACCACCGGTTAACATGGAAATCAAAAGCAGAGTCTGGAGTGAAAGTGAAAGCCAGCCCAGCTCAAAGGTGTCAGCCGGACGCAGATTAAATCTAATTAGAGACACGCCACGAGGTGAGCAACAAGCTGGAGGTGAATGCAAAATGGCGCATGAGGAGGGGGGAGATGAAGGTTGAAAAGAGAATATTATGAAGAGGAAGGAGGAGAGGAAGAGAATGAGGGAAGTAAGAGGTACATGAAACTGGAGACAAATGATTACTAGAAGTGAAACGGTATCTTTACGTTTACGCGCCACCTTAGTCCTCCGACACACCCAGAGCCTGACAGGAGTCGACAGCGACTATCTCATCCATCGACACCGTACGCCAGCGACAGGGAAAGACTGTTTTGAAAGAGTCTCGAATTGGCGTGTGCGTTAGGCGCCAAAACCGGACACTTTTACATTCGTACAGAAACGACAAAGTCAGACACATCGAATCTCGATATAAAATAGTATCATTCCCATCAGCACACAACCGGGTAAGAGAGAGAGAGAGAGAGTGTGTGTGTGTGTGTGAGTGGCAGAGGACTGATAGAGAGTGGGTTGAGGGTGAGGGAGAGATAGAGAGAGAGTGAGAGGAAGCAACAGAACTGAATAAGGTTGAGATAAGAGACAATGTCACGCAGGAGTATTGTCTTATGAATGGTCACACACACTTCTCCAGTCACACTAAGTTATAAACAGAATATTTCCAAGAAGGTAACTTACAGTCTGTGCCAAAATGCAAACCAGTTTACTTCCTCGCCATTCTTCTCGCAAAACTGCCATAGACGACAAAAAATGATAGCGACAACCAGATACTGTTTTTCAGGTAGAGAAATTAGTCACGGACTCGCCCCGCCAAAACAAGACACTTCTTTTTCAACACAAGAACGACAAAAGCAGCCACCGCCAAAACAAGACTGATTTTCAGTGCTAGGATGGATGTGTCTAACTTTGACGGTGGTGTATACTGACATCGCCCCTATCTTTACTCTATGATGAATCGGGAATCTGCAACTTGCGCCCAGCGGTCATTACGTTCCCCGACTCAAGAAGCGAAATTCAAATTCACTACAGTATCCTAAAGAATCTTCAAGCAGAACACTACAATACGTTATATTATTGTGTTATGACAATGTTTAAGCCCACTTAATGAGATACAGATAACCTGTAAAACTGTAATTTCATTCCAATTTATAATAAAAGATTGAGCTAGTGCCTTGATTGTATGATCAATCATTCTTAATAAAAAAAATCACTTTTTCGGACTCAGGGGACCTTGAAACGTATAGAAATTTAGAAATTGGGTACCTTAATTTTTTTCGGAAAGGAATACTTTCCTTACCTATGGTAATAGGGCAAGGAAAGTAAAGATCTGGTGTGGCGAACTCACACAACTTTCCTTGCCGTTATGAAAATTGATCACCTGACGCTAGTGTACTCGCGCATCTCAAGTCTACTATTCAAAGATATGAGACAGCTGGTGATAGGTCAATAACGCTGGAAACACACGAGGTCTGCTATCTCTTCGTAGTGAATGATTTAATAGAACCAACAGTTGCCAACAGTTTACATTTTAATAATCACATTTTCTCGGATTTCAAGCTTATTTTCAATTGTAGGTGGAAATGTTACTGGACATTAATTGCAGAGATTTTCATGTTCAATCTTTACCACTTGAAATTTTTTGTTGAAATTGGATATGAAGGCTGATAATAGAGAATCTAAAAACAAACTTTGCATAGATGGGACAAAGCTCCTGCAATTTTTACAGATATAGGACTTGTTGCAGTTGATAGAGCTTATCAATGACCTATTCCAGGTATAAATTTGTTCAAAATCGTTGGAGCCGTTTTCGAGAAAATCGCCATGTTAGCCGCCATCTTGGATTGCATTTGATCGAAATTGTTCATGTCGGATCCTTATAGTGTAAGGACCTCACATTTCAAATTTCAAGTCATTCCGTTTACTGGGAGATGAGATATCGTGTACATAGACGCACATACACACACACACACACACACACACACACACACACACACACACACACACACACACACACACACACACACACACACACACACACACACATACAGACCAATACCCGAAACCCACTTTTTTGGACTCAGGGGACCTTGAAACGTATAGAAATATAGAAATTGGGGTACCTTAAATTTTTCGGAAAGCAATACTTTCCTTGCCTTTGGTAATAGGGCAAGAAAAGTAAAAATTGTCTCACTCCTTCATCTTTTTTTAGAAAAAATACAGAAAGAACTAGACTCCATTACAAAATGATCATGATATCTTAATCATGGTGTTTTATCACTCCATTTTCTATCCCTTTTTATAAAAAAAGGAAATTACGCAACCGAATGCTGCACAATTCAAATCAACCGCCGATTCAGTCAAGCCTTAAAATATCTAATGAAAAATGTAGGCGAGCGAAGCAAGCCTGTTGGTCTTATTTCTTGATAATTGAGCAGGAGGTCTAGGTTGAAAGGATATGGCGAATATAAGGAGGAATGGTCGTTGTACATGCAGATGGTTATCGAAAAACATATATTCCATTATCTCTTCGACAGAGAGAGAGAGAGAGAGTGAGAGCGGGACAAAATAATGGGAATGACAGTGATTTCGTCAGTGCGTAACAGTGTACTTGTGTAAAGGTGCGTACAGATATACGCGCCGCGAACATGAGCAATTCACTTTTAATCAGCTGACTAAATCTGTATTTTTACAGAAACGGTAAGATACAGATATAAAAAGCTTGGCATCAGCTGATTAAAAGTGAATTGCTAATGTTCGCGGCGCGTATATCTGTACGCACCTTATGGGAGCCATGTATCACTGTCATTTGACCGCTGGGCGCAACTCGTGTATGTCCGATGAAACTCAAGAGATATAAGAGATAGAAATGTGAGGTGGTGGTGGAGGGGGAGGAGAAAGGGGAGAAAATAATGCAGGTGGAAGAGTAAATAAGAAAGAAAATACAGATAATGAGGTAGATGAGACCAATATGTTCTATAAAGAGTTAGGAATTGGTGATTACACTATAAAAACTTGTAGTACCCTTCATAGCTAGTAGTTCTGTGAACAGTAGACCTCACGCAGTATTCTCATCCACAAGTACCTGATTGAAACTATAGACCTTATAGAAATACAGCAATAGACTGGCTTCTCCACACATCTGTGTAATCACTTGTCAGCTGATTCATGATGAATAATTCTATAGTCTGATTTTTACTCTAATATTGGCGTATGAAGGAGGCTCCTTTTTCCTTTTAAATTATCCTTGAAATGCGAAATTCACAAAAACCTTGTATATACGTCGACGCGCAATTAAAAAGGAACACACCTATCAAATTTCATGAAAATCTATTACCGCATTCCGCCGTAAATGCGCAACATATAAACATTTAAACATATAAACTTTTAAACATTAAGAGAAATGCCAATCCGTCGACTTGAATCGTAAGCTACGTACACATATTCGTGCTTCCAACCCGCACCGAGCACGCTCCTCCCTCGTACCTCCCTCGTACCGCCTTCGTACCACAACCGAACCACAGTCGGACCGCCCACGCACCCATCATGAACGTTACGGAAGATGTTAGATCTTCTCGCGTTCCCCGGTCGAACCACTGTTGCTCCCCGGTCGATAATCAATCGCTCTGCTGGAGTGACGTTCGGTTGCGGAGCAGAGCGAGAGTCTGTACGCACCTTTTGACTTCGCTCGGTCAATTAAAAACTTTAAAATATTTTAACGACTAGCTTCGACTAAAATATTTTAAAGTTTTTTATAAAGTGTACTACAAGTTTTTATATATTTTCTAATAAATTTGTACAAAAGTAGCCCATATAAGTGAAATGTTTTCAGGAAATGGAAATATGAGGAGGGAGAGGAAGAAAAGATTATTAATAAAGGTGGAAGAGTGAATAAGGAAGATAGGAATTACATGACATTTTCAATAATTTATGACAATTGTTGAATCGTTGAAATTGATGAGATTGAACACAACCATAGAGAAACAATAGCATAAGTAGATATCCCATGGTATAGAGCGTTTATGTCGCAACTTTTACTGTTATCTCAAGCCGATTACTGTCGGTTATTGTCGATTTTTACTGTTTCGACCGGGTAAGAGTGATGAACGGCACAATATGAGAGACTACCAGCCTCATAAACCTTCACGGAAAAGAGCTACGTGGACTATCAGCTTGAGATAACAGTAAAAGTTGCGACATAAATGCCCTATACCACGGAATATCTACTTATGCTATTGTTTCTCTATGACACAACTTTGCAAACAAATAATGTGCATCAAATGTTTGCCAAGTTGTCAGTTCCTTTCAATCTGGTAAAACTTTTATGGACGGCAAAAAATCCTACATCCAAAACTCGATGAGCATGTAACTGGCTCCACTCTAATCCAGTGACAACAACACAGCATCGCAACTTCCACCCCTTTCATTAGAATAACAACTCCAGTTGATAGGCTCATCAGCCATCATTATAACAAAGTAGCCTCTGACGTCATAGTAGCGCGCGGCGAGTCATAAAAGCAGCCATACTGCCGCGTTTATTGTCGCTACTGCTCCACCAAGAAGGGGTTAAAGGGGTGGTTTTCGAGGGGGAAAGAAAGGATGAGGAGGATGAGGAGGAGGATGAGTAGGGGGTGGCGGCAGAGGTTGGTGAGAGGAGGAAGAGGTGATGGAAGAGGTTGAGGAAGAGGTGGTGGATGATGAGGGAGAGGAGGAAGAGGATGAGTAGGAGGAGGTGGAAGAAGTGGATGAGGAAGGGGTGCATCACCATCTCAAACTTGAGACTATAGTAGTCACGGGGCTTTGGTTATTGTTTTTGTTTTGTAGAGCCGAGTTGACGAGCGTTGCGGGTATGATGGTGATGGGCCAAATTAGACTTATAATGAGAGACCCTAAAACCGGCCTCTCCCACCATCAAAACCCTTTCCCCTAACAACCCTTGGGTACTAAACCGGATGAGTGTCCCAGAAGCCCTATATAATAACGGTGGAGAGAACCGACCATATACAGCTGGCAGTTTCCTCGCCGACACTCTCCAAAGTATCTATTTAAAATTATTGCTGTTGGTTAAGCGCACTAAACCCGGCTGAAACCTTCCACCCAATCACCGTGTTGGTATCTTCACTTTTCCACCTCCCACTACTCGGATTCACTACAATCTGACAGCATTCCTCTCCTATCAACACCCACCTTTCTTATCTAACCAATGCTGACACATCTCATCTACTAAACACCAATGTCTATAAAAATACAGGTCATGGAACAATCCCGTGATGCATTGCAAAATCGCCATTTTGTGGGGTTCTAGTTCACCAATTTTCAAATCTATCAGCTGTTATCATTATAGATTAAACAACATGATGTGTTAGTGAGGGTGAAGGTGAGGGAGGAGTTGTTGCAGGTTTGTCCTTATTCCAGTGAGGAATTCTTTTTGCATTATAGAATGCAAAGATTGACGACTTAGATTATAATTGACAAATCCTTATACCCCTTTCATAGGTGGTCAGTTGGATGAAAAAAATGAAATGAAATGTTATTTGTAATATTGTTCAAGGGATATTGCATGGCTTTGAATTGTAAAATGAATTCTTCCGACAGAATAATAATATCTATATTCCAACTAGGAACCGAATTGTTGATTTTTAGATTTGATTGATTCTTAGACCAGTTATAGAATAGACACAGCCTATTGTATATTCATACTGAAAGTCGATGAAGCCAACATCTATTGCCATATCTCAAAATCGTGACGTCAGCATCAGATAGAAAACTTTTATGTACAGTTTGTTTACATTGTTTTCCATAGCAGATTGTGTCTATTTCAGCGGGAGCGCAGCTGGAGTTTACCATTTTAATGAATAATAATTTACATCCTTCTGAAATAGACACAATCTGAAAGTTTTCTTTCCGATGATGACGTCACGATTTGGAGATATGGCGGTAGATGTCGGCTTCAGAGGCTAGACTTCCCAGCGTGTCTATTCTATAACTGGTCTAAGGATTGATTGGGAACTTTCTACTGTTTTTGAGGTTAGCCTCTTGGTTAACATGTTACAACAATAAGAACAATTTTTAATAATAAATAAATTATTGAACCATTCATTATTAAAAATAAAAAACCTGTTAAAAAATAAAAAATAAAAAAAATGTTTTTAAAATGCATAATGCATGATTTTGTTACGAGCAGATTGGATTTTCAAATGTACCGCCATAAAAACCCCACAAAATGGCCGCTCCATAAGGAGCACGAGTGTCTTAACCAGGTTTTTATAGATAGACCTTGCTAAACACACATCCCACTATAGAAAAATTCACGTTATCCTGTCAGTTATCCTTCCTCATCAACACTAAGTTTCCTATCTAATCAATGCTGACACATCTCATCTACTTAACACACATCCCAATATAGAAAAATTCACGTTATACTGTCAGAAATCCTCCCTTATCAACAATATGTTTCCTATCTAATCAATGCTGACACATCTAGTCTACTAGACACTCATCCCACTATAGAAAAACTAAATTCAATCTGTCAGCATAAGCCGCTCTCCTGGTGACATATTAATTTTGTCGGAGAAGGCTTAGTTGTTGAAAATTATTGTGCTAGGCCCTGTTGAGGTCTGCCGATTTCAATCTGGTCAATAATGTGATCGTGAATCTAGTGGTTTGAGTGTCTTGGAAATAAGAACATTGCAATGAAGCATTATAAAATTTACCTATTTACAAAGTACGTGGTGGGGACGTCAATAAATTCCCTCAATAGAACGAGAAAGGAGTACAACTAACAAATACAGAATACAGTGAAATTCCCTCAAGCAAAGTAGAAGACTCCGCCATTGAATGGACGTTCAACTGATTTTTATGATGATTTAGCGTCTGCATCAAGTCTATGTACTTGAGGTAAACTCTGGACAACAATGGAGGAAATATCAGAATTCAATTACGTAATGTGCTGAATTTATTTATTTATTTAACAACTAGCAGGTACCCGTGCTTCGCAAGGGTCTATTTTAAAACTTGGCGTAATGAAATCCAGAAGAATATAAAATAGGCCTATAAGAATCCTCGGTTGATTAAGAATTTATAAGCAGCATTTCAAGTAAATCAGTCCAGTAGTTCAGACGTGATGATGCGTCAAACATAATTCCCCTATCCTCTACACGTGTGTATACGTGTTTAAGCCAGTCCTTTCCACTATTATAGAATAGAAGATTAATTGATTGATTGAGTACATATAAAGTCTACATAAATAAAGTTTATGTAGATTACAATATACTGTCTTATACACTTATATACAATAGCTTACAATACAGCTAAATTATAGATGAATTTACATAATATAGACTAAGAAAATAATTATTGAACTGTATATGATATGAAAAAGTAATTTGTAATATAATAACTATAGATAATATATTGTTATGCATCTACATAAATTGGCGGAGCTTTGGACATATCAATGTCCATTCTTCGGAAAGAATATTAAAAATATCCTCCCCACTAACTCTCTACCAAAAGATGATAGATAGATGGATATATCATCCATTTATCTATTATCTTCTATACTATAACAAAGGAAATGAATGAGAATAAATTTTGAAAGGTTTGAGATATCGATGTGCGGTTTTCACCATATCTTTTCTCTGGAAATCCTGTATAGGAATCATGTATCATATGACCACCTTTCAATTAAAACATAATTGAATGCGTCAAACATAATTTTCCTATACTACTTTACACCTGTATACTTGTATAATCCAGTTCTTTAATATAATAAAAAAAATTAATTCCGACCATATGATTTGGTGATTTTTTATGAAATCGTATGTACTATTAATGAAGTTTGAACATTAATTCTGAAAAATCTAGAAGGGAAAATTGAATTTGGGCTTCCAGGTGCACGAGATTGATATTTTTAGAATCTATGTTCAAAATTAGGAGATCTAAATCATTCCCGTTTTTCCGGTATGCAATCCACAAGTTGACATGTTTTGATGCGAACAAACGAACAAACGAACACACGAACAAACACAACCCTACTCTCTCTTATTATATAGAAGATAACAAAACAACTTAATCATAAAATGATTGGAAACGAAAAAACAGGCTCAGAGCCCTTACTATTCCATTCCCGAATTTCGATTGCATATTAGTCCAAAAGAGGTTATGATTCTTCAGCAGTTTTAAACACATACATTTTGATACCAAAATAATCACATGAATTACGTCATGAAGCTACTCCAATACCGTGAGAATCGCAACGTTATCCCAGCACTCTATGAAAATTATGTAGGAGACGTTATAATTTTGAAAAAAAAATAAATTTTTGGCACAAGCAATCCTTTCCAATCAACACATTGGTTTCCCATATAACCAATACTGATACATTTCATCATAGATAAACAATAGCGTAAGTAGATATCCCATGGTATAGGGAATTTATGTCGCAACTTTTACTGTTATCTCAAGCCGATTACTGTCGATTATTGTCAATTTTCACTGTTTTGTTGGGGTGATGGTGTATGAACGGCACAATTTGAGAGACTACCAGCGTCACACAGCTGCATAGGAAAGAACTATGTGAATTATCGGCTTGGGATAACAGTAAAACTTGCGACATAAACGCCCTATACCATGGGATATCTACTTATGCTATCGTTTCTCTATGATTTCATCTACTAAACACACATCCCACTACAGGAAAATTCACTTGAATCTGTCAGAAATCCTTCCTCATCTACACCTAAGTTTTCAATTCAACCAATACTGACCACTAGCTCCACCTACGGCTATTAAGTGGGTGCTCGTTTCCTTGGATCGTTACCTTTCTGGTAATTTCTTATCAAGTTGATCCGGTTGTATGGGAAGCATTCATGCTATTTTATGGGGGATACTGATAGTTTAATGTGAACTTCATAGGTAATTGATCGCCGAGGCAAGTTATAGTGTTCTTAACGTGCGCTGGTTGTTAAGTGATCGGATCTTGATGTAAGATGTTGGTGAGCTAGATGTGATGTGAATAAGAATCAGTTGTAGTTCAAGTCAGTTATTTCTTTTTATTCAATCATTCAGAATTATACAACTTACAGAAAAGTACCACAGGCCACCCAAAACGGTTCCAATTCTAATTTATACAACAGTCCAAATGTAGCTAGGTTATATGTCACTTCAAAATTCTTCAATTACACACTCAATACAATTCAAAACTTATAGTACTCATATGATCATTATTAGCGTGAAAAGTAGATAGCTTATGCAATCTATTCTCTATTGTATTAGCATGGAGAGAAGAAAGCATATTAAGTAGATGTCCCATGGTAAAGGTAATCCATGTTTCAAATTTCAAACCAATTTCTTGTTAAGGCTGTGCAAAGGCTAAAAATAAACTATCTACTGGTGATATTTTTCAAAGTTTTTCGATTTGTATATCATCAAGCTATCAAAATTAAAAAGTTTTCTCAGGAAAACATTTTTTTCCGATCATTACTTTTTGAGTTATGAGCGCCTAAAGATTCAATTTTTGGGAGATTTAGAGGGTAGATTTTTTATGGTATTGTTGATCTAGTAAAAGATAAATTTTCTAAAAATATCAATTTTTGAGAAAGTTATTCGATTTACTAAAAATGACGAAAAATGACTTTTAGTTGAGTTATTTTTGGTCATTTATGGTAAATCGAATAACTTTCTCAAAAATTGATATTTTTAGGAAATTTATCTTTTACAAGATCAACAATACCACAAAGAATCTAAGTACCCTCTAAATCTCTTGGACTTATCTCTTACCGAATTTGAAATGTTCTGTCCCAAAAATGTAAACTTTAGGCGCTCATATCTCAAACAGTAAAGATCGGAAAAAATGTTTTCCTGAGGAAACTTTTTAATTTTGATAGCTTGATGATATACAAATCGAAAAACGTTGAAAAAAATCACCAGTAGAAAGTTTATTTATAGCCTTTGCACAGCCTTAACTCAAGCCGATAACTGTCGACTTCTGTCTATTATTACTGTTTTGGCCGGATGAGAGTGTAAAGCTGCGTACACATATTCGCGCTTCCAACCCGCACCGAGCACGCTCCTCTCTCGTACCGCCCTCGTACCGCCCTCGTACCACCATCGAACCACAGTTGCTCCGCCCACGCACCCATCATGAACGTTACGGAAGATGTTAGATCTTCTCGCGTTCCCCGGTCGAACCACTGTTGCTCGCCCGTCGATCATCAATCGCTCTGCTGGAGTGACGTTCGGTTGCGGAGCAGAGCGACAGTCTTGACAGATTAAAGTGAATTCTAGTATGGGAGAAATCTGCAAAACAATAGTTTGGATAATATAAACTGAATTGTTCCAGATTATGGAGAATAATATAGCTCATGTGAATGGTGGATCAGACGTTCTGATGTGAAGTGAGGACAAAAATTGCAGATTTTGTTTGGAAACAATTAAAAGATGTGGATGGCAGATTATGAAGATTTTTATTCTCGGATGTGATTTAGGATCATAATTTATCACCAAGGATCCCATCACCATGTCACCAAGGAAGAATTTGAATGAATAGAATAGATCGTCTCAATGTCATTACACCTCAATCTCATCACACCTTTTCTTACAGTATTTCCAAACCAGTTGGTCAACTTCATTGGAATTATCATCTTACTTAAAAATTGTTCTAATGATCTCTCAATCAAAATATTGGCAATATTCATAAATTCATAACAAAGCCATCATCAAAATTGAACTATTGTACAACCATATTATCATACAGTTCTGCAATTATGCCAGAAACGAGAGATGACGAACTGGAAGATAGATGAAAACAAACAATGAAAATGGAGGTAAAAATAATCACACGATAATCTCTCGTTGTTTGAAACAGCTCATTCGTAACAAGATAATCGTGTCAGGGCGATAAACAATTGTAATAGTAATTATAAACACGATTATTAATGTATTCAGGCCACAATCCCGCCATCTGACGAGCAGCTATTTACTTATTTACAAACCGATTCGCTGCCGTAATTTTTCGTTTTCAACCGTATTTACCCTGCACGCTAAATAACCGAGCAACATGTTCACAAACAGGGACTTAGCTATCCAACTATGATAAAATAATGTTGGAATCTTTGCTCGATTAGGGGATGGAATAATACCTAGCCAATAACAGATCAACAGACACTTTGTTACTTTATTTTATAGGCCTCTAAAACGGCTGCAGCTTAAATGTTCCAAAGCTCATTCCTCTCAATAATTCACGCCATTAATAATTACACAGCTGTTTGACATGCACTGTGATACCGACAACAATCCCATAGAATCAAACGTGTATTTTGTAAGTATATCTAGAAATAATTGCAAATTTCAGCAGAGGATTTAATCGCATGCCGACCAACCTATTTATTTACAGATTAGGCTACTGAATACAGCGTTCCATACACAATTGATAATCTGATCTGAACTGAAATTAATGCCTGAACTCGACAAACGTATTAACTAAATAATCGCCCGACTGGACCAATTGTAATAATCACATTTTTCCAGAATGCCTCAGTTTTAATTAAGTCAAATCTTGGGTATTTAACGTAACGATAATGATTCAAATCCAACTGTTTTCATAATACTGCATTTGTGATGGTAATCGCCCTGAGGGATAATATGTATGTAATGTCGAAAAGTTCATTACTGAATCTATTGAATGTTCAATTGGCAACTTATTGAGCAGGCTCATTGTAATTTGTTAATCTTCAAACAGTTGCAATCAATTTTATAGGTATTAATAGAGATGGGATTGTTGAAAAATATGCAAAGCCCAATTCAAGCACGATAATAAATTCAATAACTTGAACAGTGATTAGTGAATATAGATTTGAGCTCTAATACAATGTTTTGCTCTAGGATTAACCACATTTTTAATTCATATAGGTTGGAAAGTAGAAGAGCAATAATTTCTGTTATTTTCAGGTCAGGTTGATGAAGACTCAAGCAGATTCCGTCCTATATTCTACTTCTACATTTTTTGAGCAATTCTAAAGAGTAAATTGGATCATAATAATTGAACACATCTACTGAAAATCAAGATCTACAGTAAGTTCATCCTTAGTTTTCCTTCCACTATCTGAGCTTCTTTGTAAAAAACGAATAAATGGATAACTTAATTCAATTTTTGGTCATCTACAAAATGTAGGCCTACTTAATCATGAGTTGAAATGATCTTACATTAGATTTTATTGCAAATAAAATATAAAGCAACCATTTCCTGTTGTCACCATGATCAGGACATTCTCTGTACTCACAGAAATTTCGAATGGATCTCACTCATTTTATATCAAGTTCTTATCTCTCTTTAGAAAATAACTGATAATCTGTTAGTACACACGACGTCACAATCTTATCAAAACTGAAACAATGTTCTCATTCATTGAAAATCTGAGTCCAAATTTAGGCCTATTGGATGAGGCAAACTTATGCTATAAAATCTTAAATTTAGAAAGAAATAATATTATTAATCCAATAATCACATTTTCTCGAATTTAAAGCTTATTTTTCAATTTTAGGTGAAAATGTTACTGAACATTAATTGTAGAGATTTTCATGCTCAATCTACTCCACTTGATTTTTTTTGTTTCAGTTGTATCTGAAGCCTGTTAATTGGGAATCTATCTGCATTGATGTGGCGGAGCTCCTGAAATTTTTACAGATATGGGACTTGTGGCAGTTGATAGAGCTTATCGATGACTATTTTAGGAGTGAATTTGATCAAAATCGTTGGAGCCGTTTCCGAGAAAATCACGAAAAACCCTGTTTTTGACAACATTTTCGCCATTTTAGCCGCCATCTTGAATTGCATTTGATCGAAATTGTTCGTGTCGGATCCTTATAGGGTAAGGACCTTAAGTTCCAAATTTCAAGTCATTCCGTTAATTGGGAGATGAGATATCGTGTACACAGACGCACATACACTTATACACACACACACACACACACACCACACACACACACACACACACACACACACACACATACAGACCAATACCCAAAACCAGTTTCTTGGACTCAGGGGACCTTGAAACGTATAGAAATTTAGAAATTGGGGTACCTTAATTTTTTTCGGAAAACAATACTTTCCTTACCTATGGTAATAGGGCAAGGAAAGTAAAAATTGTTCTAATGATCTCTCAATCAAAATATTGGCAATATTCATAAATTCATAACAAAGCCATCATCAAAATTGAACTATTGAACAACCATATTATCATACAGTTCTGCAATTATGCCAGAAACGAGAGATGACGAACTGGAAGATAGATGAAACAAACAATGAAAATGGAGGTAAAAATAATCACACGATAATCTCTCGTTGTTTGAAACAGCTCATTCGTAACAAGATAATCGTGTCAGGGCGATAAACAATTGTAATAGTAATTATAAACACGATTATTAATGTATTCAGGCCACAATCCCGCCATCAGACGAGCAGCTATTTACTTATTTACAAACCGATTCGATGCCGTAATTTTTCGTTTTCAACCGTATTTACCCTGCACGCTAAATAACCGAGCAGCATGTTCACAAACAGGGACTTAGCTATCCAACTATGATAAAATAATGTTGGAATCTTTGCTCGATTAGGGGATGGAATAATACCTAGCCAATAACGGATCAACAGACACTTTGTTACTTTATTTTATAGGCCTCTAAAACGGCTGCAGCTTAAATGTTCCAAAGCTCATTCCTCTCAATAATTCACGCCATTAATAATTACACAGCTGTTTGACATGCACTGTGATACCGACAACAATCCCATAGAATCAAACGTGTATTTTGTAAGTATATCTAGAAATAATTGCAAATTTCAGCAGAGGATTTAATCGCATGCCGACCAAGCTATTTATTTACAGATTAGGCTACTGAATACAGCGTCCCATACACAATTGATAATCTGATCTGAACTGAAATTAATGCCTGAACTCGACAAACGTATTAACTAAATAATCGCCCGACTGGATCAATTGTAATAATAAAATTTTTCCAGAATGCCTCAGTTTTAATTAAGTCAAATCTTGGGTATTTAACGTAACGATAATGATTCAAATCCAACTGTTTTCATAATACTGCATTTGTGATGGTAATCGCCCTGAGGGATAATATGTATGTAATGTCGAAAAGTTCATTACTGAATCTATTGAATGTTCAATTGGCAACTTATTGAGCAGGCTCATTGTAATTTGTTAATCTTCAAACAGTTGCAATCAATTTTATAGGTATTAATAGAGATGGGATTGTTGAAAAATATGCAAAGCCCAATTCAAGCACGATAATAAATTCAATAACTTGAACAGTGATTAGTGAATATAGATTTGAGCTCTAATACAATGTTTTGCTCTAGGATTAACCACATTTTTAATTCATATAGGTTGGAAAGTAGAAGAGCAATAATTTCTGTTATTTTCAGGTCAGGTTGATGAAGACTCAAGCAGATTCCGTCCTATATTCTACTTCTACATTTTTTGAGCAATTCTAAAGAGTAAATTGGATCATAATAATTGAACACATCTACTGAAAATCAAGATCTACAGTAAGTTCATCCTTAGTTTTCCTTCCACTATCTGAGCTTCTTGTAAAAAACGAATAAATGGATAAATCAACTTAATTCAATTTTTGGTCATCTACAAAATGTAGGCCTACTTAATCATGAGTTGAAATGATCTTACATTAGATTTTATTGCAAATAAAATATAAAGCAACCATTTCCTGTTGTCACCATGATCAGGACATTCTCTGTACTCACAGAAATTTCGAATGGATCTCACTCATTTTATATCAAGTTCTTATCTCTCTTTAGAAAATAAACTGATAATCTGTTAGTACACACGACGTCACAATCTTATCAAAACTGAAACAATGTTCTCATTCATTGAAAATCTGAGTCCAAATTTAGGCCTATTGGATGAGGCAAACTTATGCTATAAAATCTTAAATTTAGAAAGAAATAATATTATTAATCCAATAATCTATCGATTCTTCTTCATTTCCACAATAATAATTGTAAAAAAACACACAATCATTTTTATACATCATAGAAAAATGAAAATAATGAAATGGCTCACAAGACTTTTGTCTGATCGTGAGCCTATATTAGGAAAATACAATCAATAAAATTTCAAAATAAGGTAAAACACATCTGAGCAATTGAATAAAGAAGAACAAGAGGTTTTAAAAACTTAAGAAACGATAATAAAATCGTAAAAGAGAGAAAAGTAACCAATAGAGTATATATAAGCGTATGGTGTCGCAATGGTTAGGTCAACAAAAGTCAAGAGTAAAAAATAGAGCCTATAGTGAGGTCCATGTTATCATGGCAGTATTTTATTAACTTTCGTGTTGCTTTCCTTGTCTATCATTCGACAAAACACATACCATTATCGTTTTCTAGCTCCATAACGTTGCCAAATCCGCTTTTAACAATGTGTAACAATGATAATTAATCAAGGCAGACAAACGACAAAGCTATTTTCCTATCTTCATCCACTGCCATTATAACGTGGACCTCACTATACCAATTTGGATTTGTCATAACACCAATAGAGTGACGACAGATAAACAGAAATAATGGTACTAATAAAGAAGGCTATTGCCCAAAAGGTTTTCTATTCTATTTCTTAATTTTGTCTCATTGATTCAATTTCAAAGTTTGGAAAAAGTGGGGTCATTTCTAAATGTTTGAAGTTTTGGACAATGGATGGAAGTGAAGGAAGAGAAGAGACGCGAGGAAGTACGCGAAAGTTTATGATTACGCGTGGCGCGTGATTGTGAGTGCGTGAAAGCTCTCAGTGAGGGTGAGGGGGAAGGATGAGTAGGTGATGGGGAGGAAGCTCCCAGAGTCACAAATTTAATCCCTCTGTTAATTTATATTTATAGAAGAATTTATCTTGTGTTCTCCCCAAGGCAGTAAAGCGGAGCATCTTGAGAGCTCGAGTTTACTCCTTTCCATCATCAGCGAACTATCGTTATGATTCTCATCACTCGCTAAAATTAACATGGAAGCGGAAGGCTGGCTGATTATAAGCATGCTGCTTCCAGGGGGGAAGTTTCACGCTGATCTTCCCTGTAGATAATCAGCTGGTGATGGTGATCAAACCAAATTCATCCAACTTCTACACTTTGTTTAATGAATTGTGTAATTTCCAACACTCATTTTTTGTATGAAATGATGTACTGATCCATTAATCAAGATAAATTTGTGGATTTGACAATAATTCTGATCCAAAATATATAGTTGATATACCATTTTCGAATTATATCTCTCCATGCAAATAAATAATAAGCATTATGTGAAATACAAAAAAAAAAAAACATTCTTCCATGATGTACTGATCAATAAATTTGTGGATTCGACAATTCTGATCCAATATATCTAGTGATATACCATTTCCAAATTCTATCTCTCCACAAATTTCTGATTAAGTGGACTGTAATTTTAATCGATTTAATATTCAATATATTCTGACAGAAAAGTACTAATGAATCCATTCATTATGCAATGAAAAATTCTATTATTAAAACTTGCCCCGGCTGATGATCTATGCTGTAAGTCAGAGTGATTTTTATCTATAGGTTTGGGTGGTAAAAAGGTAAAGAAAAGAATTAAGGAATAGAGAAATGTAAATGAATCACTTGACCTCTGATGATTCATGATGTAGCCAGGCACTGTAGAGAGTTTTTGAATCATGTATGGAATTCTGCTTCTCAATTTTACTAGATATTCACTTCTACTTTCAATATATAAAAAATACTCAAATTCTCACATGCACTTTAAAATCAATTATTACTCCATAATTATTATTTAACGAAAATCCCAAATAAATGCTGCAAATCACCCCAAAGACCTCTGCTACTGCAGACATTGACAACAGGGTAATTCCTGACCTTGTAATTATTACTCCCTACGATCAGAGATCACGTAATTAAAATTAATAATTTCCGATAGAAATACAAATCATAACGAACGAGTCGAGCAATCCTGTCAACGAAGGCAGCTGTGCTAACCGACTGACTTGAAAAGTACAAGACAAACAATTAAAAAATTATGCACTGGAGTGCGCCAGAAGACGGGGATGATTCAAAACTAACTTCTCAGTGCCAAACTCCATTAAATTCAAACGGCGTCAACAATGCAAATTTTTATTTGTTTCTCTATTCTACTTGGAAGAATAAGACATATGATCCTAATAGATTTTGAAATATTGTTCAAAGTCTCAAAACTTCACAGGTTTACATGTTCGAGTTGGATTCATTTATTCATTGATTTACTTTTTCAACTAATATCTTATTTATCGTTTATTGTTTTGACAATCTTGTTTTTTTTCAACAAATTTCTAAAAACCATCGTCTATTGTTTCGACAATCCCTCTACATAGATGGACAAAAAATATTTTACTGCTGAGTATTTCTCTTTGAATAATATTTCAAAATCTATTGGGATCATATCTCTTATTCTTTCAACGAGAATGTTTTTTTTGTATTTCACATAATGCTAATTCTTTATCTGCATGGATAGATAGAATTTGGAAATGTTATATCACTAGATATTGAAACTTGGAGTCAGTATCGTATCTGACTTGAAAGTCAGTTATTTGGAAGTTTCAAAACTTCATAAGTCCACATGTTTCTCCTTCTATTCATCTTCTCTTTGATTCCAAGATACTTTTTTGGTCCATTATATACTTATTAACCAATACTAAAACGTACTTCTACCATTATTAAAACATGTACTTTTTTACCATCTATATCGTTTTTGTTTGCATTTGAATGCTCATGTATTTGATTGTTGAATCAAGTCATTCAAAATGAACATGATTAACTAGATTGAAACATTATTAATTTCCATCAGTATCTATGCTTTGTCTAAATTGGCTGCATACGAGAATGTCTACACCATCGTTAGTGTAGGATCATAGTCAAAATTTAAATACAAGTTTTATTCTGGATTCCATCCAGACTCATATTTGAAACTCAATTTCTTTGAGAAGATAAATAAATAAATAAATTTTTATTGTCATTAAGCAACATTGGCAATAGACAAAGTCAAAACTATACTAACAGTATGCAAGTCAGAAGGTTATAAGTTAATGTAATTGAAAGTATATACGATATACATATATAAACACATAAACATAACAAAATCTAAAGTAAGCCCAGAAGAATTAAAATATTCATCACTATACAAACAACAGTACAAACAAGGCCCTGTCAAAATGTTAAAACAAGAAAGAAAAGCTTTAAGCAATCAAGGAATCAAACATCAATAATCATATCGGAATCCAAGAGCTCTTCTATAGAATACATTGGTGTTTTCACAAACCAGTTGAAAAGTTCCATTTTAAATCTATCTGTAGATTCATTTATTAAGCTTAGAGGTAACTTATTGTACAGTTTCAGACCAATAATATTGTAGCTATTCATTGACTTTGAAAGCCTTTGGAATGGTATATTCAATATTCAATATGGATATTCAATCATTACTGATATCCTGTAATATATTGCAAGTTACTCTTGATTGAATCCAATTCGAAGTGAAGGCAAAAAAGATTTTTCTGAAATTCAACCTTCCAAAACACATGCAGCAGCATTGTACCCTCGGTCCCCTCCCCTTATTGAGTGCAGTAACACATCTCTGTTAGGTCGGTCGACATTGGAGATTGTCAAAGGATATTACAAAGCACCTACTGTTCTATGATTCATGCAGCGATGCATTGGTCCGAAGGGGGTCGGCAGACGACAGGACAGAACAGGGGGGTGATTCGACGTCCTGATGTGATGGTCTCACATATTCCGTGTACCTTTGAGTCCGCGACCTTTTGAAGTATCTATAGCGTATTACAGCGTCCCATTGTTCCTCCTTTGCGCCGTGAATTTCGATACGGATAAAGACGAACTGTTCAACAATGCTGTCATCCCACTGATAACAAAGCTCAATCTCGCTTATTGTTTGTGTCCATCACATGGCTTGTGGTCTTTTTGTGACGTATTGCATGCCATTGAAACAAAGAAAAGTTTGAGGTCATGTGTACTCTAGTTGGTTGAAATAGAGGAGTTGGTTTGGATTGAACTGTAGTTGACAATTTAGGATTGTGTAACCTGTGTTGCAAGAGCTCGTTTCACAGATACATACAAACGTTTCTCAAAATGGTGGGTTACATCAAGCTGAATTCTGAATAGAGAATTAAACCCTGGAGAAGAATAGAGATTGGAGAATCGTTTTTCTTCAGTATTTAAGTATGGATCAGATATATTTATTATTTTTAGCAGGTAGCTGGCACATTCTGTATATATTTAGCTTTAACTGAACCTATATTTCTGTCTTTAAAAAATCAAAGCCACTCTCATGTATATTTTGAAAAAAAAAACAGTTCTGAACCAAATTAAAATTTTTGGATAGAGTTTCAGACTCTCTTTATTGGTAGTCTCTCCTCTTATTATTCATCGACCCTTCCACTCCGAAAATTTCCCAACAAAAAATGTAAAATGTCTATTCATGTTGTACTATACCACAAGGGTGTTTGTGAATTCCCAATCCTATGAGCCTCTGCTTTGTAACCTCTTTTTTTCTACAACTTTATGCAAAAATTGAGAGCCTGCACTCCAACTCATACACATGCAAACATACATTTTTTCATTTTCGTTTTTTTTGTGTGTATAGTTCTGTACATTCCGCACGATTGAACCTACTCTTTGTTTGTGTTGACGTTCTTCACTTTGATGGGATGGAGCGAGAGAGAACTACTCGAGTGAGAGGAAAAGAGGTGGAAAGAAAAATGATAAAAAAATCTGATTGTTTATGTATGATGTGCTGATACACATCCACTGTTACAGATACGGCTAGAAAGATATCCTAGGTATAGTGAGATTCACTTGAAACAGTCAGTATTCCTCATAGATAACACCAGAGCTTCCCATCCAACCAACGCTGCCAGTCTGGAGTGAATAGGAGCAGAGGAACAGCTATTAAAGTTTCAGAGGACGGTGGAAATTTTTGTTTTGGTCCCGTTGCATATACTACATTCGTATTCTCTCTGTATTTTTTGGGGTTTGTTTTCTGCCCTGTCCATCCACTTGTCCCTTCTTGGTCTCCTCGCATTTTTTCGACCCCTAACCTTCCCCTCCCCCCCCCCGGGGGCGGAAAGGGGGCAGGCATTCGAAAATGGAGGTGACGATTGTGAATTTTGTAGAGCACTCTACTGTACAGATCGGATCACAGACATGTTTTACAGTGAATATATACATGGAGATGCATGCACTCTTGTGCATTTTTCCATGGAGTACAGGTTCGATAGCAATTCACCCCCCTCACCATCTTTCCCTGCGATTTCCGAATTCGACCCCGCTGAAAAAATGATAAATCAAAAGTATGATCCTATTCGTTCCCGTTGACATGCGTCCACCTGTTTTCACACTTTTTGAAATTGACTGAGTTTTTTCGATAGGTGTGATTTTTGTGATAACACTGTTTCGCGTTTTCAATCACGGGTGTCAGGCTTGTCACTTTGTCATACTGAGTACAAAAATTCTGAGCCGATGGAAAATCGAAGATGGGGATAGGTTTTTGGAGTGAGTGATGTAAACATAGTGGATTTTTTCAAGAAATGACTGATTGATAACAACCAAAACTTTAAAAAATAACAAATATTGTATTATTTTCTGTTGTGATTCGTGAAGTGAACACCTAAGTGGACGTTACAACAGGAACCATTGCCTTGTTCTTCACCATATCTTGTTGTCAAATATAGTAGTTGTACAGCAGAGAGCAATATTGGCATCATCCAACGATTCCAAAATAAGTTTCTGCGAAATGCTGTCAATGCTCCATATTCCATCAGGAACGTCGACCTTCACAGAGACTTCCAGGTGGAGACAGTCAAGGAGACGATTGTAAAAACAGCAAGGACCTATAAAGAGGCTCTACATCACCACAAAAATGTTGAGGCAATCCAGATTTTGGAAAACTCAACATTAACGAGGAGATTGAAAAAGAAGAAGCCAACAAATCTGGTGTAAACCTTCGGGAGTGCTTAGTGAAAGTGGGAAAAAATTAACTTATCATTTAGTGCAGTCATTATGAATGAGCTAATTTAAAACAAGGAGAAGCTGTTACAAGAATATTCTTGTTAAATTAGTTGAAGTATCAATTTAGGATGGAAATATACTGATCGTTAGTCCTAATACTAGTAACAGTTATATTCAATAAAAAAAAAAGTAGTTGGTTGGTAACCGTAAGGGAGGTCAAAAACGACAAGACAAGTGTGCCGAACATGTGTGAACGGACATGTCTTCTAACAAAGAGACATTCACGCGAAAGGTTTCCAAGAAAAAACGGTTGTTTGACAGTAGCTCCTATGTTCTAACATGAAAATTTTATCAATAAAGAACCAAAAACTTCAAATAAACTACTGTAAAGCTACAAATTATGATGGTACAAAAATAATACAACCCCAAACTGAGCAGCAAAGAAAATATAAAAACAAAACATTCAAGATACAGAAACCTAAGAACATTTTGTTCGAAGCCATTCACCGATAACACAACTTGTCTGTCCAAAATGTGTGTTCACACATGTCCTGTCGTTAGTGGCCAGCCCAAGGTGGCGAATAAGTTTTCCCATCGAGTCCCTGAACGGAATAAATAGAATCGGAATTTATCAAGATTAACAAAATTCAGGTTCTACAGCTATATTGGTACAGCTATAGAGCTATTCTTGATTTGAGTTACACATAATTGAAACTAGTCAAACCGTTGACTAGTAACCAATGATCATAGGCCCTAACACAATCAATCACTCCACCACAAACTGAAATCAAAATTTATGTGCAGGATAACTGGATACGTAGCTGGCGATTTGTAATTAAAGTCCAGTTTGCATTCTCATGCTAACTATGATCAACCCAGCCTCCCACCCCCTCATACTCACCCACAATGGGCACTCAGTAGAGTGAAATATCCACCTACAAGGTGGTGGGGGGAATACCCCCTCATACCCAGACCGACGGGGGTCGAACAAATAATTTTCGGCCAATTTCCAGAGAGGGAAGCGCAGAATTTAATTTATTGAGGAACTGATGAAGCGGTTGGTCAGAATACCCTCCCCCGGTACCGGCACCCCCTTTCATCCCCTCCCCTAAGCTGGACCTCCATCTAGCGGTCGGTCGACGAGCAAGAAATCTTTATTTACGACATCACTGCGAATATTGCCATTTTAATATTCATATGTTATCCCTTCCAAATGAAGTGATGCTGGTCAGGTTCGGGAGTTGAATATGTCCGAGAATCGTATAATGCGTTATGTGCTGGAGGAGGAGGAGGAGGAGGAGGAGAAGGAGGGGGGAGAAGGAGGAGGAGGAGTAGGAGGAGGGTAGGAGGAGGAGGAGGAGGAGAAGGAGAAAGACGAGAAGAAGGAGGAGGAGGATGAGGATGATGACGATGAGGACGAGAAAAAGGACGAGGAGGAGTAGGACGAGGAGGAGAAGAAGGACGAGGAGTAGCAGGAGGAGAAGGAGGAGGAGGAGGAGGAGAAGGAGAAGGAGTAGAAGGAGGAGGAGATTGATGATGAGGACGAGAAGAAGGAGGAGGAGGAGGAGTAGGAGGAGGAGGAGGAGGAGGAGGAGGAGGAGGAGGAGGAGGCGGAGGAGGAGGATTAGGAGGACGAGAAGGAGGAGGAGGAGGAGAAGGAGAAGGAGAAGAAGGAGGAGGTGAAGAGGGAGGAGGAGGAGGAGGAGGAGGTGGAGGAGGAAGAGAAGGAGAAGGAGGAGGAGGATGATGAGGACGTGAAGGAGGAGGAGGAGGAGGAGTGGAGGAGGAGTGAAGGGCGTCAGATATACATATATTAGTGAGAATGGAAGGAGAAAGAGGGAGTGATGAAGAAAGAGCGAGACCCGAATAAGTGTAATTCTCTTTTACAGAAAGATCACTGTATGGTATGGGTCTTGTGTCATCATAATTCGATTTGATTACCTCAATTTATTATGCCGAGGTTTTTCGGGAGGAAGGGTTATGAATTCTGCAGAAAGTTCGTTACAGAATATGGATCCTACCCTTCTCATTTATTACACTTGTTCTATCCGTTCCTACGCTTTTGCTTACAATAATTATTGTATATGAATACAAGTTTCAGGGTTTTAATTGTATTGATAAACCAATAGGTCTTAGGGCCAAGCCATCTGAAACGTTTATCAGGAGTTTTTTTCGGGAGGAAGTGTTATGAATTCTGCAGAGAGTTCGTTACAGAATATGGATCTTACCCTTTTCATTATTGTACCACTTGCTCTCTACCCGTTGTATTTGAATACAAATTTCAATGTTTTAATTGTATTGATAAACCAATAGGTCTTAGGGCCAAGCCATACGGAGCGTTTTAGGCGTCTCCAGAAGAGTCGGCTGGGTAGTAAGCTCTACGATTAGCTCATTCTGGAACGCCAAGCCAATCAGCCAATCTGAGATCTTCCTGCCCTGCTCTCTTTTCTGAAAAATGTTTGGTGTGGTTTGGCGCCCTCACTCTTTTCATTATCGTACCACTCGTTCTACCCGTTATCACCATTTTGCTTGATAATTGTATTTCAATACAAATTCCAATATTTCAATTGTATTAATGAATCAATTTCCATAGTGGAGTAGGTCAATTTCCACACAGAAAAAACTAAACAAGTAGAGGACACATTATAAGAATTTTTTGTAACTAACTATCGTATGTAATATTGTAATTTATCTAATATTTGTGTAATTGATGTTGTTGTTTTAGTTTTTTGGGAAATAAACATTTATTTTATTTACGGGGTAATATTTTTCGCGTCCTGATAAGAAAGCATACAGAACTCGATCATGAGTACTGGCAAGCATAAGTGACTCAGGTATCCTTTACCTGATAATGTCTGAGCTGATGAACAATGTATTCTAGTCTCTAGCTTTTGAAAATTCATCTTCATCATCACCATTTTTCACTTAAAAGATTAGATCACAGACCTGACAATTGTTACATGTCTCGTTACCCATCTTTTCCTCTGTCTACCCTTATAATATCTATTTATCCTATTGGTCTGTACTTTGAGTCCGTTCAAAATCCAGTTCGTAGGAAATTTAACAGTTGATTTTTGCTTCGTAAGAAGGTACACGCTTAAAATTGGTTAGTATTAAGTTGCGTACAGATATACGCGCCGCGAACATGAGCAATTCACTTTTAATCAGCCGATGCCAAGCTTTTTTTATCTGTATCTCACAGTTTCTGTGAAAATACAGATACAATCAGCTGATTAAAAGTGAATTGCACATGCTCGCGGCGCGTATATCTCTACGCACCTTTAAATCCCTCCATATTAAAGTCAACGATACCTGTAACTCTGCTCTTCCAAAGGCATTCTGAAATACGGGATCTTATTCAAATTTGAAAAGTGGGTGATCTATTTTTCACCTGACAACGCTGTCTAGTCTCTAGTCTCAAATTTGTATAGCTAGATACCCAGAGAGGATCGCTGGTTTTCATTGTTGACAATGGTTTTAGAATCGGGAACCAGAGCTTTTCTAATGCTAAACCGTTAGAAGACGTGAGAAATATTTACAAAATTAAAAATACCGTGACAATACATACGTGAGAGAAACAAGAAAAAAGTTGAAATTTCAACTAGCAAAACAAATCTACTTGAAATCACAGAATTTCGGTTGGCGAAAGCTCTGGCTTTCATTGTTCACAATGGTTTCCAAATTTGGATCCAAAGGTTTTCTCGTAGAAAACGAGATTTGGCTTCAGAAGAATAATGAGAATTATCGACCAAAATAACAATACTCATGCCAATAGATATGCTTCATAAACAAGTTGAAATCTCAACTCACGAACAAATCCACATGAAATCACAGAATTTTGGTTGGCGAAAGCTCTGGTTTTCATTGTTCACAATGGTTTTCAAATTTGGAGCAAGAGCTTTTCTAATGGTTTAGCTTCAGAAGACTTGAGAATAATTGATCAAAATAATATTACTGTGACATTCGATATGCTTGACAAACAAGTTGAAATTTCAACTCGCGAACAAATCTACATGAAATCACAGAATTTCGGTTGGCGAAAGCTCTGGTTTTCATTGTTTTTTTCACAATGGTTTTCAAATTGGGAGCAAGAGCTTTTCTAATGGTTTAGCTTCAGAAGACTTGAGAATAATCGATCAAAATAATATTACTGTACATTCGATATGCTTGACAAACAAGTTGAAATTTCAACTCGAAAACAAATCCACATGATATCATAGAATTTCGGTTGGCGAAAGCTCTGGTTTTCAGTGCTACATATATTATCATCGTTTACAATGGTTTTAAATTTGGGAGCCCACGGTTTTCTCGTAATATTCTTCAGAAGAATAATTGAGAATCATTGACAAAAATAATATTGCTGTAACAATAGATATATGTGACTAACAAGTTGAAATTTCAACGCGCGAACAAAAATCTACATGAAATCAGAGAATTTCGGTTGGCGAAAAAGCGAATCAGATTGGCAGCACCTGAGCCGTTCGTCATTCGGCAGTAATTTGCTTTACTAGCGAGCGCGCGGCTTGGACCTTCGACCGGTGATGAAATTTATTAGCGTTCGATTTTCATTAGCCTCTGTCAATAGAATCACGCCTGATCGAAACCCAAACCCGGAGCCAGGCAAACACAAACAGGGAACGCACTTTTGATGAAAATTCAGAGTTTCCCTCGTCCGAATTTTCATTTTCCATAACGGCGATGCCGAATTAAATCGACACCAGCGCTGATTTGCACACTAATGAAAACTATTCGCCGCCTCTGTTGACTATTGCTCGACTATATGTAACAATATTTGGCCAGTGGCGTGTCATTGGTCTATTGGCGTTGGTTGATATTTTTCGGCGGTATTTCGTTGTTGAACCTGTTCCTCCCACTACTGATGAGGTGGGCTAGAGAATGGACTGTATCGTTTTGTTGAGTTGTTTCCACCAAACCCTCCAACAGTATCTATCGACATGATCTCATACGGTTCACTAGCTGGACCCAATTGTGAAAGTAATCCTATTGAGCGACCTCTTCTTGTTTTATTCTTCTTACATATATGACACGAATCACAATAGCGCTTGACCATTTCATCCATGTTGGAAAAGTAGTAATGTGGACGTATGTGTAATAGTGATATCAGAGCTCCTGACGGCACTCAGCCAAGGAGAAAATGCTGACAATAAAAATGTATTAACATTTACTTGATTATTTTCCAAAATGTAATGAAATTTCGTTCAATAAAAGCCTTTATTTATTATTTATTTTTATTTATTTTAGGGATATCACAGTATGGTGGTATTCCTTTCTTTTTCATATTATCCTTAAAATGCAAAATTACATAAAAAGGAATACTCCTGCCAAATCTCATCGAATTCTATCAACTCGTTTTGCAGTAAAATCGCGTTACATACAGACAGACAAAACAAAATCCGAGTTAAAAAATAGACCTCACTACGTTTGGTCAATCAAAACTATTACAACAATTACAGAAAATATTAGATAGTTTACAATAATTACATACAATACTTAGTTTCAGAAATTTCTTATAATGTGTCTTCTACTTTAGTGTTTTCTGTGTGGAAATTGACCTCCTCCACTAAGGCGTACCATGTTCTACAGTATGTTGATTACCTGATTTCTATGAGGTATTGATGGTCGACTTTCGAAAAACAAAATAAGAAAGAGATAGATAAACGTATAAAATAATCTGATACGAGTCATTACTTTTATACTTCTAGCGTAAACTTCATGTCTTATCTCTCCTTTAGATGAACAGATCCATTCAATAATTCACTAGTCATTGAGAATGTTTAAACGTGAGGTTTTAAATCGGATTTTGAATAACTCAAAAATAGATAAAATATAAAAAAATGAATAGATAAAATAGATAAAATATTGGATTCACACACGTAGAATGAACAGTCGAATTTAAGCTGCAGAAACAAGGTTTCTAAGGAATGTATTTGGCTGCACTAGAGTTGATAGAATCAGACTGATATAAGACAGGTTTTATCGGTTGCTCCTCTGCATGAAAGAATATTATACAAAATAGACGCAACTGGTGCATTCATTTGGATAGAATGCCACCTGGAAGAATACCTCTTGAAGTCCAAAACTACAGGAAAAAGAGATGTGGGGAGGCCAAGAAAGAGATGGTACCGGAACATAATTAACAGGTTAATTTATTAATAAACCTAATTCCTGTAGTGAAGATGAAGATGATGATAAACTATAGTCCTAAACTAGAATGAAATAATAGAAACGAGATAGTTCTTCTATGCTACAATCCATCACTCCAATGAGGTGGTATTGGTGTCCCATCTCTGAGGACGGGTAGAAGTTGAACCCTTTAATATTCTATGGACTGAATTGTGGATCAGAGTTGCGTAAATTTTGGAATATCCTATCAATATTAAGGTTGAGAAGCTTGACCGCTGGCATAATATATGATGTGATCAATTATTATCTTGATCCTTGTCCTTCCATGGAATATACATGATTTCCCTAAATCTTGACACTGAAATGTGCTGGGAAATTGGACAATGTTTTCCTAAAACCAACACTGATATGAGTATTCACATAACACCATTAACACTAACTAACCCTAGACATTTTATTTATTTATTTATTTTTATTCATATGGCTTTTATCGGCAGAGAGATCCTTTTGGATGTTCTGCCTTGCCCTATTACCCTAGAAATAGTATCACATGATGCTTTCAAAACTTCATCTTATTTTTATTCTTCCTCACTTTCAACTCCTTCTTCTTCTTCTTCTTCTTCTTCTTCTTCTTCTTCCAGCCGAGGGCCGGCTGCGCCCTAACTACGCCCTCCTAGGTTTTTAATAAAGGCAGCTAATCAATCAATCAATCAATCAATCTTCTTCTTCTTCTTCTTCTTCTTCTTCTCTTCTTCTTCTTCTTCTTCTTCTTCTTCTTCTTCTTCTTCTATAATATAAACAGTAATTCTATCAATCAATCGTTTTGAGCATGTATGAGAGATGCAAGAATTGAGAACAGCTAACAGTAGAGAACGACGCACCAATCACAAACGAGGTCCAGTTCAAAACCACGCCTACGGGCACACCTACTTTCTCTTGATTTGTCAATAACGAAAAGGAGACGTGTTTCTTAATTACGTCAATAGATGGCAGTAGGTACTATGTAATTAGTAACTTTTCTCCTATCTTCTTTTCTCTCTTCTCTTGTTCATCCTCCTCTTCCTCTTCTTCACAATTATAAATTCTCTCCTTTCAAATCCTCCTATTTCATATACCCCTCTTCTTATTATATTATCCTCAACTACCCAAGCTCAGTACATCTACACTGATCCTTTACTTAAACTTCTTCTTCTTCTTCTTCTTCATCTTCTCCTCCTCACATTACTCTCTCATCTTCATTCATCCGGTATTCCGGCCCGGTACCGAGCTTCCTATTCCTCATCAATTTTTCTCCTCCTTTTTTTCTTAATCATAGACAACTATCACAGTCGTATCTGTGCCTCTACTCTTGCATTTTCCTTATGCCTCTTTCACACGGCAGAATCCTGGCTCCTAAAGATAATATTTCATAATTCGCAGCTCTCCTGTGCTTTCACATGAGGGGATCTTACAAATACCGACAGATTTGGATTCAGCGACCCAAATTCTTTAAATTCTTTAAAGCGTAAGTCCCATTTTCAAAAATACCCGAAAACAAAGGAGCTATAGCTGTTTTTAATACAGCTTTCCATTATCATATGATTATATAGTACACGTACAAAGAACAATACTCCTGCCTCACGAAGAGACAGGCAAATGTTTTAAGAAGTTTTCAAACACCTAAAAAGTTTTAACATGAACATTTTTAATTTTTAAAAGTTCAAAAGAAAATTGAACTTTAAAAAGATGAATCCAAATATGAACTCATAAATCATCTCCACTCATCACCCAATAAAATACGAGGAAAAGGACAAGTAAACTTCACTGAATTTCAATATTGTTATTCAACAATCTAGTTTATCAGGTTCAAATAGTTGAACATAACTCCAAAATACCAGTAAATATTTCTTTGCAACAATCAGAAAAATCTATTATAAACATTGTGGTGATCTGAATCGATCTATGCGAAATAGGAACTGAAAGAATAAAAAATGTCATTCCATTCCAACTAAAACGAAACTGATGTCTGTGTTTGTATTAGAACTGCTGAGTGGATAATGCATAGTGAGAAAGTTATGAATAGTCCAGACCAGCATGGCGACTGGTTTTATTTTTATTAAAGAATGAAAACCATGTATCATAGTGAAAAGCAGTTCTATACTTTGTATTATTATATGAGTATTGATTAACATAATCATGGCTTGTCGATTTTAGTCGCTGAGCTGAATCCTCAGTCGTAGAACTATGGACCAAGCACGAGCTTTTGCTTTCTATGTCGTATACCGTCGATACAAACTTCGGCTTTTTTGTTGTTCGATTTTTTGCCGTTCTTATGAATTCAGTTGAATCAAACATAATGGTATTTAACAAGTTGCACTGAACCTGGTAGAATTCATAGGAACGGTGAAAATCAATTTTACGGGAATCGATGTGCATGTAACTGGATTTAGAAGATCAATACGATAATGTGTTCTATCATAATTCAATAATTATCACAGAAATGTTTAAGTGAAAACGTTGGGCGCAAACCTACTGCCATGGGGAGACAAATAAATTTATGAAAAGCTTGATAGCTTGATCTGGATATCTGTTACACGTTTTTAGTTCAAGACATAATATGTTGGAAAACGTTGGTTTTTCAAAGTTATCTTACTCCCTTATTTTTGGGTATTTTTCAGAAATCAAGATTAATATCCCACCAAATTTCCTACACGAATACAGTGAAAGTTGTATTATAATAGCTACAGTACATACGTATTGTATAGTACAGTACCTGTTCGTTTTTACCGTATAATTATATGATAATAGAAAGCTTTATTAAAAACAGCCATAACTTCCTTGTTTTCGGATATTTTCGAAAACGGGACTTACGTTTTAAGGAATTTGGGGTCGCTGAATCCAAATCCGGAATCAGAATCTTTCTATCTTCATTTTCAAGAAAGATAGATTTTGAGAAGAAGTGATGACCGGAGAGACGTAGAATCACCATGTGAAAGCGGCGATATGTCCGCTAGTATCTCGATCAAGTAGTATCTCGAGCTAGTATCAGGTTTCTGCTTGCCTCGAGGGGAAAAGACGTGACAAATGAGGTTCCTGGCTCGGGATCACCATGTGAAAGACACGATTGGACTCAATGTACTTCGACAAAAAAACGTGAACACTGTTCAGTGTTCAAGTTGCACGTCTCCTATCGTGTGAAAGAGGCCTTATACTCTCTCCTGTCGTCTCTCCTACCCCTGTATTCATTTTCTCCGTCACCCATTCTCTTTCATATCCTCCCACACATCGCTATCTCTCTGTTGTTCACCTGGCACCAAGCTTTAGAATGCAAGGATTACAAGGTTGTTATGAGCGTTTGTTAATTACAATTGTAAATTGGATGCTGAATGCCGAGGATTTAATACTGCTTTATGGCTGTAAAGCTGTATGGCTGTAAGGCTGTAAGGCTCTATGACTGTAAAGCTGTAAGGCTGTAAAGCTGTAGGGATGTAAAGCTGTAACAAACTCTAGTCAAGCGCAAAACCATGCAATCTATGGATCCATGTGGCATAGAATAACCAATCTATATATGGCTATTGTCTGACAAAATCCGCAGAATCAGAGAGTTATATAGGCCTCTGCCGCAACAATGTGTTCTGTTGTGAGGTCCACGTTATAATGGCAGTGAAGAAAGATAAGAGAGCAACGTTGCCGAATCTTAGTTATGTCAATGTTCCCATAGACGGTAGCTGATACAGGTTTATTGATAAAACTCTGGTGTGGCGCACTCACACAACTTTCCTTGCCATTATGAAAATTTATCACCTGACGCTAGTGTACACGCGCATCTCAAGTCTACTATTCAAAGATCCAAGCCAACTGGTGACAGGACAATAACGCTGGAGACACACGAAGTCTGCTATCTCTTCATAGTGGATGATTTAATAGAATCAACAGTTGCCAACAGCTTGCAATTGAAATAATAACATTTTCTCGAATTTCGAGCTTATTTTAAATTTCAGATTGAAATGTTATTGAACATAAATTATAGAGATGTTCATGGAATTCTTTGTTCAAATTGTATCTGAAGTCTGATAATTTAGAATCTAAAATCAAACTTTGCATAGATAGGGCGGATCCAGGTTCGATTCCCGGGCTGGCAACTAATTTCTGGATAGTAGTTCTCATCGAATTTCCATCTAGCTGTTAACCCTGTTGTCAATGTCTGCAGTAGCAGAGGTCTTCGGGGTGATTTGCAGCATTTATTTGAGATTTTCGTTAAATAATAATTATATATTACTTAGCATTTGAATAAATGCATTCTCTATTTGATTCCATCTGTAATTGATAAATGTGTTTCTACTTCCATAAGAACCAAAATTATTGTATTATTTTTCTGTTCTGATCAAAGCTTTAGAATACAGATAAGGAAATACAGAAAATCCAAACAAGACTTGGGTATTGCAGGAAGGGAAAAGAAGGAGGAGGAAAGTTGTCATGATTCGGTTCTCGTTGAAAGAGAGAGAGAAAGAGAATAAGAGAATATGAGGAACAGTAAGTAAGTGAAAGAGAGGGGATGGGGGAAAGAAAGAAAGAGAGACACACAGTGTGTGACAGAGGAGAGATTGATTGATTGTTTGAGTACTTTTTTTATGTAGATTATAATATATACTGGCTTATACACTTATATACAATAGCTTACAATACAGCAAATTATTATTATAGATTATAGATTATTTTACAAGATATAAATTAAGAAAATAATTATTGAGCTGTATATGATATGGAAAAAAGCAATTTGTAATAACCATAGATAAAATAGATAATACTGTTATGCATCTACATAAATTGGCGGAGCTTTGGACATATCAATGTCCATTCTTCGGAAAGAATATTCGAAGTATCTTTCCCACTAACTCTCTACCAAAGTAGAGAGTGAGAGTGAGAGAAACAAAGAGGAAGATAGAAAACGAGTGTGAGTGGATGTGAGAGAGACGAGGGAGACATCTCTTGCTAACTCTTTCGACGTCCCGGACACACAACTACTTTAAAGTAATTAGAGTGGTGATTGCCGGTCCGTGTTTTTTGGAGTCAGCAAGGGTGGGCAGGCTTCAAGTCGAGGGTCCAAAGTTGCCAGAAGTGAAAAGTGATGAACGCATTATTCAATTCAATTCAATACTCTCTCCCTCTCTGAGGATCTGGAGTCCTCTCTCTCAAAACACAACCCATTATAATTGGATATTCTCGTCTTATAAACAATATTGACCTTGAATCGATTCACAAAATTAGTGTAGACGGTAATGACATTCCTTACTGTAGCTCAGTTAAAAATTTACCTTGAATCGATTCACAAAATTAGTGTAGACGGTAATGACATTCCTTACTGTAGCTCAGTTAAAAATTTAGGCATGATTATGAATAATACTCTTGACTGGTCAGAACAAGTGAACAAAACTTGTAAAAAGGTATTCTCAGCCATGCATGCATTGAAGAAAATGCACGATATCCTCCCTAGAAACATTGAATTATTATTGGTTCAATCTCTCATCTTCCCACATTTAATGTATTGTAATTCTGTTCTTAACGATATGCAAGTCACTCTGAATGATAAACTACAGCGTTGCCAAAATTATTGTCTACGTTTCGTCTACTCTCTCCAACGCCATGATCATATCACCCCAGCCCACATTGCTAGCTCAACATCAAAGCTTCCCGATCAGAGGCTTTTTCGAATAGTCAAGCTTGTTAGAGATATCTTGAAATACGGTAATCCGAACTATTTTAAAGATGATTTCAAATTTGTCTCTGAAGGTAGGAGGATAGATGTTTCACATACTAGAACCGGAGAAAGTACTTTAAGGATACCCAATCATCGAACTACTATTTTCACAAAATCCTTCTTAGTCAGTGCCTGTCGTGCATGGAATGCACTTCCTGTTTCTATCAGGTCCATCGAGAGCCGAGCGAGCTTCATCCTGACTTTAAAAAACATCTTTTGGAACAAATGACTGAAACTGTCCGGCCCTAGAACGATCACATGACAACCATCCCCCACCCATCCCACAAATACAAACCTTTGAACCTGTTATAGAATGAATTGTCTATATATATATTATATAAACTCATGTTTTTTAATTATCCACTGCATACTGCTGTATATTACTGAAAGTTGATTACCCTTACTACTTTCAGCCTACTTCATTTTATTAATCAATAATTGATCTTATCTACCTATATAATTATTTTACTCTATCAATTTTCTGTTTTTTTTTCTCTTAGATATTTATATTAATTAAAACTTTTACAAAATTTCCATTAATGAATAAATCCTTAGCTTAATTAATTAAATTAACGTTTTGGTAGAGAGTTAGTGGGGAGGATATTTTTAATATTCTTCCCGAAGAATGGACATTGATATGTCCAAAGCCCCGCCAATTTATGTAGATGCATAACAATTCAATTATTATCTATAGTTATCATATTACAAATTACTTTTCCATATCATATACAGTTCAATAATTATTTTCTTAGTCTATATTATGTAAATTCATCTATAATTTTGCTGTATTGTAAGCTATTGTATATATGTGTATAAGCCAGTATATATTGTAATCTTCATAAATAGAGTACTCAATCAATCAATCAATCAATCAATCACAATCAGGTCGTGTGTTGATGGGTAGGATATAATTTTATATCCTCTTCAGAGAATCGACAATTATTTGTTGAAGCACCGCCGATTTATGAAGTAACATCACAATATAATATTATAGTGATATTCACTTCAATCTGTCAGTAATCCTCATCCTGCTGCATCCGAAAAGATACACAAGGAGCTCTAATGTATCTTTCCATAAGCAACAGATACCCTTTTGTATCTTCTCAAAAGCAACGTGTTGCATCCGAAAAAATACAAAAGGAGCTTTTTGGAGTTAAGTCCTTCTAGCAAAACACAGTCTATCAGCTGACATTCGTTCAACATGCTCTTTCCATTGTTGGTGATACGTTGCAGCTCTCTCATTCATGAAGAATTCCTGTGGAGGAAGCTTTCTCCATCCACGCATCTAGGGTCTCTGAGACCTGATGTTTTTGCAAAGCCGTTAATATTACCCCGTGAACCATACTAAATCAATGCTTCCTATTCAACCAGAGCAGACAGTATAAAATGGATCCCATGAGTTCAGTGATGAGCTATTTTCGAATTGTGGCAAATTACCTTTGCCTTTGCCCTGGCTGCTTTCGAAATGAGAATCTCATGAAAAGTTGGGAGGTCAATCCAACAAACTTTGCTGTTGCGAAATGACGTGCGCGCGCAGCAAACTTGCAACTTAAAAACAGCAAAGTTTTACTATGGCTGTGTGAGAAATTTATTACCGGTGTAATAATTTATGCCGAAGCCAAGTAGCCGTTAAAATGGAAGGAGGAGAATTTTTAATTAGTTATTCAGGAGACAAGTTTTTATGTGCCAGTCAGGAAGACGGAAGACAAAAGAAGGAGAAAAAGGAAATAAAGAAGAAGGGGTAAAGTGACATGACACACGGGAGGCGGGTGAATTGCTGCAGAACTTTCCTAATTTATTACTCTAATTCGGATCTCTTCTATCCATCCAGAATCTCCTCTCTCTCTCACTTTCTCTCTCTCTCTCCCTTTTAGAAAGTCGACAATTTTTTGTAGAACCACCCCCAATTTATGTAGTTACATTACAATATTATACTATCGATATTCAAATTGCATTCAATCTTCATTATGATTAATAATTCCTCATACTTTGTAACATTCGCTGAATAACTACTATGATTTCATTTAATGTAAATTAGTGTAAAAGCCAGAATATATCATAACATACATGATAGAAAAAGTCTATCACTCTCTAGTAATATTCATTTCGAATTTAAAGCTTTGGTTGAATTGGAAACATTGATGTTATGATGACAGTTTAAAGTTAATCTCTCTTCCTCATTCCAGGCACTTGCCATATTTACCACATCTCCAAATCTACATCGTTCAATCGTCGGTCCCGGCTGCCTAAAAATCAGTAGTTAGATCATGTCAGAGGTCCTGAATTTGATCAGTTGCGACCTGAAAACTCTGACACCAGACCTGAGCCAGCAAGGTCATTCGATATTATTATAATTTTTTTATCGTTCAAGCTTGCAAGAAAAAGTTGAGAATAAGTCGTAGAGAATCAGGATTTTTCCATTTATGTCGATCACATATTTCGGTTTAAATTTCAGTTTTCAATAGACAATAACCCTACTTAACAAGACAGTACTTCACCTGTTGATGTAAAATATAATTGATTGCTGTTATTTTTAGCTTAATTTTCATATACTAGTATAAATTCTCAGGTAAATAAAAATACTCATTCCTTACATAGTTTAACAGCGATGTGAACTAATGTACGTGCATACAAAATTATAATTTTGTTGTATATTTCAAACTAGCAGGTAACCCGTGCTTGGCAAGGGTCTTACTTAAAACTTGACGTAATGAAATCTAGAAGAATTCAAAATAGGCCTATAAGAATCCTCGGTTGATTAAGAATTTATATACGGCATTTCAAGTAAATCAGTATGACCACCTTTCATTAAAAAAAGAAGTTGGATTCAAAATGGCGGAAAAAATTTGGGTTTGACGGAAACCCTGTTTTATCATTCGAAAAGGATCCCCAATCATACCTATCTTCTAATTTCCCTTTTAAGAGAAATCTTCTGCTGCTTCCATACAAACTGGAAGCTTGACAAATGATTGAAAACTTGACAAACTGAAAACTTGATGTAATCGAATCTTGAAGAATTTTTAAATTGGTCTATAACCACCCTCGTTAAGCAAGAATCTATCTATATGCAAATTTCAAGTTAATCAGTCCAGTAGTTCTGACGTGATAATGCGTCAAACATAATTTCCCTATACTTTACATCTGTATAGGCTACGTTTATAATCCGTTCTTTCCTTTTTATAGTATAGAAAATGATACATGGATGAATAATCATTGTTATTTACTAAAAGATAGAATAATTTGAATAGTTCCCCTTTCAGAGGGAGTTTTGACAACCCACAAAACTCATTTTTCATTTGAAGATATAATGAAAAGGTGCATGACCTTATTTTTTTGCTCTGCTTGCCAAATTACCCCTCATTCCAATATTAAAATTTTCGACTTACTGTACAGTGAGTCAGTCATTCTATCAGGGCTCGAATAATTTTGGAATTTTAATTAAATAAAAATGGAAGAATATAATTTTTTTATGTAAATAACAACACCTTCATTCAAAGACATATTAACTGCATGCGTTTTCATATTGCCGATACAGCATTGATGAAACTGTAGACGTTTATTTAGCACTTTGTCTCAGAAATTGTTCTAGCTGAAAATTAATAATTCATGCCAAGTGTAAGCCTAAACATTGCATCAGGAAAACGAAGTTTCAAAACTATGTTTCCTAGGTAGAAAGCAATATAGAAACAGATGTTCCTTTTTTAATTTCGACCATATGATTTGGTGATTTTTTAATGAAATCGAATGTACCATTAATGAATTTTAAACATCAATTCTGAAAAATCTAGAATGAAAATTGAAATTTGGGTTTCCAGGTGCACGAGATTGATATTTTTAGAATCTTTGTGCAAAATTTGGAGATCTAAATCATTTCCGTTTTTCCGGTAGGCAAATCCACAAGTTGACATGTTTTGATGCGAACAAACGAACACACAAACACACGAACAAACACAACCCTACTCACTTATTATAATAGATGAATATTCTATTCTATTCCATTGTATACTATGTAGATGTAGCTCTTTCATATATCTATTACTACTTTCGTCCTAAAGATAACGAGAAACATTCCTGATTGTCAGTCATATATCTACGGTAACCTAGACCAAATTTCAAAGACTAAATTACTGAAGCTAGTTTTACAGTGTATATCGAATGATGTACAAATTATTATATCATTAGTTGTGGATTGAAATGAATATTCTACTCTATTTTATTCTATACTTCACATAGTTCTATCACTATGAATAACTAACAACATTGCTGATCGTCACTCATATAGCTACGGCAACCAAGACCAAATTTCGAAGAAAAGTGAGCTTGTGATTTGTGAGCGGAAAATGGCAAAATGGTTGGTGGTTTGTTAGGCGTAGATTTTCCGACAGAGTGGATGTCGGAACCGGGAAAGAGTGGAGATTTTCCGAGCGCTGATTCTTGTCGGAGGAAAAGCGACTGTCGGCGGGGGGAGGGAGGGGGTTCTGAGAGATTTACTAGAATCGGGGCGGCTGGAAGTCAAGAGTGGCTCCTCGTGAGGATGGCAGTCATCTGACGAATGAGTCGGAGAAGAGAGAGAGAAGCAAGAACGTCTGTTTCATTATTCAAGAGCAGTTGGTGCCTTCATGTACTCTGCTCTGTTCTGACTGACACATCTCAGCTTGCTGATGGCACAACACTCATTCAGCATCGCAAGCATCATCGCACGAAAAACAAGGAATCTCCACTTTTCAGTCCTCCTCGCCTCATCATCGTACTCCTTCTCCTTCTTTTCTTCGTCCTACACGCTATCTCAGTTCTCCTCCTTCTCCTCTTTCCATTTTTCAATTTGATTGAAACAAAAATTTGGTGAGATTTTGAAGTTTTTAAAATAATACTTTGAATAAGAATTGATAATTAAAGATTTTCCACGATAAATTTTGAAGAATGTTTCCTCTCCATCATCTATTTTTTAATTTGATTGAAACAAAAATTTGGTGAGATTTTGGAATTTATAAATTAATAATTTGAATAAGAATTAATGAATGAAAGATTTTCCACGATGAATTTTGAGGAATGTTTCCTCTCCATCATCTATTTTTTAATTTGATTGAAACAAAAATTTGGTGAGATTTTGGAATTTTTAAAATAATACTTTGAATAAGAATTAATAAATGAAAGATTTTCCACGATAAATTTTGAAGAATGTTTCCTCTCCATCATCTATTTTTTATTTTGATTGAAACAAAAATTTGGTGAGATTTTGGAATTTATAAATTAATAATTTGAATAAGAATTAATAAATAAAGATTTTCCACGATAAATTTTGAGGAATGTTTCCTCTCCATCATCTATTTTTTAATTTGATTGAAACAACAATTTGGTGAGATTTTGGAATTTATGAATTGATAATTTGAATAAGAATTAATAAATAAGGATTTTCCACGATGAATTAGAGGAATGTTTCTTCTTCAACATCTATTTTTTAATTTGATTGAAACTAAAATTTGGTGAGATTTTGGAATTTCTAAAATAATAATTTGAATAAGAATTAATGAATGAAAGATTTTCCACGATAAATTTTGAAGAATGTTTCCTCTCCATCATCTATTTTTTAATTTGATTGAAACAAAAATTTGGTGAGATTTGGAGTTATTTTTAAATAATACTTTGAATAGAATTTATGAATGGAAGACTTTCTGTGATGAATTTTGAGGAATGTTTCCTCTCCATCATCTATTTTTTCCACTCAACTCATCATCTTCTCCTTCTCCTCTTAGTCCTTCTTCTTCTTCTCCGCGTTCTCCTTCTTCTCCTCTTCCTCATTTTCTTCCCCTCCTGCTCGCCTCCTTCTCTTCCTCCTGTTTCTTTCATCCTCCTCGTTCCCCTTTTTCTCTCTCCTCTTGATCAACATCTTCACTCTTTTCCACCACCTCCTCTTCCCATTCTTCGGCCTCCTACTCCTCCTACACCTACTCCTCCATCTACTTCTCTATCTTCTCTTCTTTCGTCTTCTCTTTCTCCTCCTTCACTTTCACCTCATTTACTTATTGTCCTCCTCTTCTCCTTTTTTTCTACCGTCTTGTCTTTCTTCTATACCTTTCTTATCCCTTACTCCTATTCCTTTTTGTCTCTGTATGTGTGAATGTATGAAGTGCATCCTGACACAAAGTAGTTTTGAGTCTTATTTCAACTTGATTGTCTATTAGCATAGAGTTTCTTAAGGTTTGAATAAGAGTATTCACACTCTTATCGGAATAAATCTAAGATAGTAATCAATTTTCATAGTACTTAAAATGGAAATTGCATATCACACAATATAGGTTGTTGATTGAGGGTAACCGTCCACTTCAAACGAACCGTTCGGCTGTTGGATCGGACGAATCTGTCGGCCGTCAACTCGGCCGAATATGGTCGTTCATTGGAACCGTTTACGTCAGTCTAGTTGCAATTATTGAATTAACTACTATCATAGCCACCAAAATTTCTCATGAACAATGATTATATTGAGATTTTGGAAATTGAATGAACAAATATCCACTAAATTAGTTATTCATCACAATAATCTTACCTTCAACAAAAAACAACTAAATTAGCTATTCATTATCAAGCAATCTATGTTCACAGATTCCTCTTAACATCACGACGATGGTATCTTTTGTCTCGCATATCCCACAATGGAACATGCTCTTGAACCAAACTTATCAACTTTTCATTGTCCATAGTTACAACTTTATGAAACAGAACAACTTCAAAAACAAACAAGACTGTGAAACAATTTTAGGTTAGGAACACTTTGTTGTCTCAGCTCGACTAGTTAGTTCGGCCGTATAGAGCCGGAAAATCCAATTTAATTCGGATCGAAAAAATGATCGGCCGGTGAAGGCCGTGCACGGCCGTATGAACCTGTTGCAATGGACGAACATCTATCCCTATCTTTGTTGGGGGATCGTTCGGTCACGTTCGGTATTTTTCGGTATAAAACGGCTCTAACGATTCTCACGAAATTCACAACATAGTAGGTTTATAATATAAAATTTGATTGCACTAGGTCTCATCCCTGGGAAAACTCGCTGAAGGACATTGAAAGGATAATTATCATTCATCCTTGGAAAAACAGCTGATAATAATTATTTCGTCGTCTGTTGATGATGGAAGTCAGTGAGCGAGTTCATGTGTGTGGGACTGTGTCAAAATTATGACTCAGCTGTTGAACTTTTGTAATCATTTAATCAGGTACTAAGTGCCGGTTGCAGAAAAGCCGGGCTATTTTTAATCCTAGTTGATTCCAGTAGAATCATCTTTTTGAAATGGTCTTGTCTGATTTGGTTCACGTGAAATTAATCAGGATTAAAATTTAACCTGCTTTTGTTCAACCGGGCCTTTGTGAGGGAAATTTTTGCGAATTAACCTCAATTCACTGTGATTAGATAGAACATTTCTGTATGAGCTATGAATATTATTATAATTTTCTCTTTCGTAATAATTTTTTTATGCTTTTGTACTCCAGAGCGAAGCTCGGTCCCCGATATTGTAGTTATTACCTGCTTCTAGGACTGCTAGTTACACTTTCTACACTTTAAGGAATCAGAACGACAAATAATCAACGTTATTGAAACAAGTAAAATTGAATTCTATTAAATTCCATCCACAAAATCAACTTTCACTTCATATTCAATCACATTAATAGGTGAGAGCATAACAGTAGCCCACAGTAAATTGAGTAAACACAGTAGAGAAGGGCAGAGGTGAGAGAAGTGTACTGTTCAGACCTCGCACTGTTCAGAATTGAGAAAGAGATGGGAAGGTCGAGAGAAATAAGGTGGGGAGCGAAAATCGAGATGGAAAACTGTGGGAAAGAGATAGAAAGATTGAGAGGAGTCAGCCGTGCACGGCCGTATGGAACCTGTTGCAATGGACGAACATCTATCCCTATCTTTGTTGGGGGATCGTTCGGTCACGTTCGGTATTTTTCGGTATAAAACGGCTCTAACGATTCTCACGAAATTCACAACATAGTAGGTTTATAATATAAAAATTCGATTGCACTAGGTCTGATCCCTGGGAAAACTCGCTGAAGGACATTGAAAGGATAATTATCATTCATCCTTGGAAAAACAGCTGATAATAATTATTATTTCATCGTCTGTTGATGATGGAAGTCAGTGAGCGAGTTCATGTGTGTGGGACTGTGTCAAAATTATGACTCAGCTGTTGAACTTTTGTAATCATTTAATCAGGTACTAAGTGCCGGTTGCAGAAAAGCCGGGCTATCTTTAATCCTGATTGATTCCAGTAAACCATCTTTATGAAATGGTCTCGTCTGATTTGGTTTACGTGAAATTGATCAGGATTAAAATTTAACCTGCTTTTGTTCAACCGGGCCTTCGTGAGGGAAAATTTTTGCTAATTAACATCAATTCACTGAGATTAGATAGAACTTATTATAATTTTTTTCTTTCGTAATAAATTTGTTATGCTTTTGTACTCCAGAGCGAAGCTCAGTCCTCGATATTGTAGTTATTACCTGCTTCTAGGACTGCTAGTTACATTTTCTACACTTTAAGGAATCAGAACGACAAAAGCTCAACGTAATTGGAACAAATGACATTGAATTCAAATACATTCCATCCACAAAATCAACTTTCACTTCATATTCAATCACATTAATAGGTGAGAGCAAAACAGTAGCCCACAGTAAATTGAGTAAACACAGTATAAAAGGGCAGAGGTGAGAGAAGTGTACGACTGTTCAGACCTCGCACTTTTCAGAATTGAGAAAGAGATAGAGAGATCGAGAGAAATAGGTGGAAAGCGTAAATCGAGATAGAAAAATGTGGGAAAGAGATAGGATGATTGAGAGGAATCAGGTGGAAAGCGAAAATCTAGATTTCAAAATTGAGAAAAAGATGGGAAAATCGAGAGAAATAAGGTGGAAAGCGAAAATCGAGATGGAAAACTGTGGAAAGATATAGGAAGATTGAGAGGAGTCAGGTGGAAAGCGAAAATCCAGATTTCAGAATTGATAAAGAGATAGAAAGATCGAAAGAAATAGGGTGGAAAGCGTAAATCTAGATTTCAGAATTGAGAAAGAGATAGAGAGATTGAGAGGAATCAGGTGGAAAGCGAAAATCCAGATTTCAGAATTGAGAAAGAGATAGAAAGATCGAAAGAAATAGGGTGGAAAGCGTAAATCGAGATAGAAAAATGTGGGAAAGAGATAGGAAGATCGAGAGAAATAAGGTGGAAAGCGTAAATCTAGATTCCAGAATTGAGAAAGAGATAGAGAGATTGAGAGGAATCAGGTGGAAAGCGAAATTTAGATTCCAGAACTGAGAAAGAGATAGAAAGATCGAGAGAAATAGGGTGGAAAGCGTAAATGGAGATAGAAAAATATGGGAAGGGACAGGATGATTGAGAGGAATCAGGTGGAAAGCGTAAATCGAGATTCAGAATTGAGAAAGAGATAGAGAGATCGAGAGAAATAAGGTGGAAAGCGAAATTTAGATTTCAGAATTGAGAAAGAGATAGAGAGATTGAGAGGAATCAGGTGGAAAGCGAAATTTAGATTTCAGAACTGAGAAAGAGATAGAAAGATCGAGAGAAATAAGGTGGAAAGCGTAAATCGAGATAGAAAACTGTGGGAAAGAGAACGAAGGTAGTAGACAGAGAGTAATCCTGGCCTGTCTCACTCTTCACTGCATCTTTTATCAGATCTGCTCATTACGGGTCTTTACTTATGAAACTTTGATGCTGCCCGAGATTTTTCCCGTTTCCTTTTTGCTTCTGCTACTACTTATCCTTGTTATTCTTTCCAGTTGGAAGATGCCGCACGTCAAGTGAGGAGAGAGAAAAAGAGAGAGAAAGTGAGGGAGAGAGAGGGGAGGAAGACCGATGTTTCTGACAGAGACTGTGAGGTACCGCGAATCTGTTATGTTGTGAATTATTTAGCGGTATTTGGACTTGAGTTTTGGATTCACCTTTTCCACCCTGAATAGAAGAAACCATCTCTGACCTATCAGTCACTCTAGGTCTTCTCCTCTTCCTCCTCCTCCTCCTCTCCATCCTCCTTCAAATTTCCTCCTCCTCAATCCACTTTCATCCGACCTAATCTGATTCTCCTCTTCTTCTTACTTCTATTATTCCCACACACCTTCTCTATCATCGGGCAAATAAACTTTCTTTTCCTCCTCCTACTCCTCCTCCTCCTCATCCTCCTCCTCCTCCTCTCCTCCTCTACCACACCTGTCTCATTGTTGAGCGCGGCCAGTTGCCAGCTGACTTGTTAATTTGTTATTCATTTCACACCAATCTGACCGCAAATCTTTCCCTCATCCCGTCCCTCCTACCCCTTCCTCCTTCCACTCCCTCCTGTTTGCAGTCTGGTTTTTGCAGTTCCCATCTTTCGTGATTGAAACGTCTCTGATTCATTTTGGTAGAGAATTAGGTGGGAGGATATTTTGAATATTCTTTCCGAAGAATGGACATTGATATGTCCAAAGCTCCGCCAATTTATGGAGATGCATAACAATATATTATTATCTATAGTTATCACATTACAAATTGCTTTTTCATATCATATACAGTTCAATAATTTTTTTCTTAGTCTATATTATTATGTAAATTCATCTATAATTTTGCTGTATTGTAAGCTATTGTATATAAGTGTATAAGCCAGTATATATTGTAATCTACATAAATGAAGTACTCAATCAATCAATCAATCAATTCACGATCTACAATTCAATGTTTTCTGGATCCTCCTTCTCTTCCACGCTTCTTCCTCACCTTCTTCCACTCTTATTTGATACATATCTTTTTCTCTTTCATCTCACCTTCTCCCAGAATCTTGTCCTCTTTCCCCCTTATTCATTAAGCCTCTTTTTCCTCTTTGTTTTGTATCGCCTTTTTCCATCTATTTACTATCCTCATCTTCTTCTATCTTTTCTCCCCCCATATTTCTCTCTTATTCCAGTCTCCTTTTTTAATATTCTCTCTCTTATTCCTTTTTCTTCCCCACTACCTATTTGATTTTCTAAAATGTTTATCCTCCATTCCTATCACCTCTACTTTCTCTCTTTTTTAATGACCTTGATCATCCTCTTTCTATCCTTTATTCACTCTTCCATATCAGCATCTCTTTCTTGGATATTTGTCTTATTCTATAGATTTAGTTTTTTCTACTACTCTTCCTTCGTCTACAGATTATTTCCCACAATATTATACTCTTTATTTCACGCCATATCCTCCTTCTCATTTTCATCTCTTCTTTTCTCCCAAATCTTCTACTTTTATCCACTCTTAATAAATGTTGGATTATTTATTTTAAATAAATCAAAATCTATTTTATCTCTACTCCTTGAATCTATCTTACAAAATCTTCAACTTTTTCATCCACTCTTCTCCCTCTTCAATTTCTTCTCCTCTTTATCTCTTCTTCTTGAATTTTCTTCTATTCTACTCTATATCATCTCACTACTTCACTCAATCTTATATACTATAGTAAGGTCCACGTTATAATGACAGTATTTGATCAACTTTGGTTTTGCTATCCTTGTCTATCATTCGACAAAGCCGGTGGTACTATCCTTTTCCAGGTCCACATCGATGCCAATTATGTTTTTGACAGTGTAGAAATATAATTAATCAATGCAGGGAATCGGCATCGCTATTCTCCTATCTTTATCCATTGCCATTATACATGGACCTCACTATACTCCACCAACTACTTTGGTTCTCCGTTCTTCTTCTTCTTCTTCTTCTTCCTTCTTCTTCTTCTTCTTCTTCTTCTTCTTCTTCTTCTTCTTCTTCTTCTTCTTCTTCTTCTTCTTTTCTTCTCTCTTCTTCTTCTTCTTCTTCTTCTTCTTCTTCTTCTTCTTCTTCTTCTTCTTCTTCTTCTTCTTCTTCTTCTTCTTCTTCTTCTCTTCTTCTTCTTCTTCTCTTTCTCCTTCTTCTTCTTCTTCTTCTTCTTCTTCTTCTTCTTCTTCTTCTTCTTCTCTTTCTCCTTCTTCTTCTCTTCTTCATCTCTTTCTCATTCTCGTTCTCCTTTCGTTCTCCTTTCCTTTTCCTTCACCTTCTCCTTCACCTTCTCCTTCTCCTTCTCCTTCTCCTTCTCTTTGTCCACCATCTTCTTTCCTTCATTTGCCTGGCCTCTCTCTTCTTTTCCTCGTTCGGACGGTGACGACCCCTGACTGCTTGGCTTGAATAAAAGATGTTGACAATTATGGTGGAGCTCGCCTCCCCAAAATCTGCGTTTGTTGTCAATTAAGCAGATTAGTGCTGCTATGGCGTCCGAAACTGACTCTAATCTGATGAGATCAGTAATGAAAAAATGTTTTGCTTAGCTGATTAGATTGGATTGTCTGGATGGATCGTCTGTTCCTAGTCTTTCATATTGTTTCGTTACGACATCAATGCTGTTTTGCGAATAAGAAAATACATATTAGCTGGCCCAGCGAACTTCGTACCGTTCAAAAGTCAATGTATCTTATGTCATACTTTACTTTATTTGGTGAATCATGAAATTTATCTGACAATCAATATTTCCGTCTACATCTAAATACGGACTTCCTATGTGCTTAGTCATTTATCATTCCGAAAGCACATTCTTCTCAATCTATTGGTAGACAATCAATCTATCAGTAAAATGTCGGAATAAAAAAATATATATAGGTTGAGTGTTTCAAAGATGAATTTAATGCGTTCATAGTTGTTGATTGTCAATAGATGGTCCAGGGAATATGCAATATACGATGAATCACACAAAATTCCTTATTCTTTCCATCTTCCACTTTAGGATGAATATCAGCTAAGCTAAATTAAAAAAAATTAAATTGTAAATTATTCCGTCATTCTTCAGTAATAATGATGCAATCTGAACAACTATCTTTCATGAGGTTACATATTTTTCGCCTCACTGCACAGAAAGCAGCTGTTTTCCAGTCCCTACGTAGATCTGAAAGACATTGTTTGCAGACTACTCTCGTCTGACGTCAGAACAGTACCCTTTCCAGCCGCTAACATAGATTTAAGAAAGGTGAGATCAAAAAAATTTTCATTATTTGTGTTCATTATTCAATAATTAAAACATTTATAATAATATCATCTTATTGTCATTGAAAGAATGAAAAGTATAAACTCAACCTCCCACATAATTGAACATCATCTTTTAGGTTATTTAGACAAATCAGAATAAAAATACTTGGACATTTCCTGATATTCAGATTACCTCAGATTTGCTAGAGCTATCACCTTCCACTTCTGCTTTCGGAAGTGCTTAGTAAACAACTATTCTCATATATTTATGTTTATTTTGTGTGTGGCGAAAAATAGCGTTCGCAACACGGGCAAAAAAGTTTTTCCGGCTCCCAATCTTTTCTTTTTGAAAACCGATTTCGAGCCGGAAAAATCTCATTTTCTGCTCTAGGTGCGAAATATACTATTTTCCCAACATCTTCCAGTTTCTCAATGATAGGGACTGATAATTTTGTATAGGTCTTCTATCTACAGCAATCAACTACACTTCAACTCCAAACCACCGTATTAAGCACGGGTGACCTGTTTATTACAGCTGGTAACTTAGATGCTGAATCATATTATCACAAAATGATCTTGAATCATGATCATCTTCCCGTTCTACGTTAGCCACTTGGCTGACAAGTCTGGCAACATGTCTGTAAAATTGATTAATAAGTTATTATTATTAGCCTCCCTATTGAAATTTTTGATCAGAAACCATCTTCAATATTCACACAACATATTCCCAAAGTTTCATGCCGTTCTGTAAAGTAGCTTTTAAGTCCATTAAGAACAAACAAACACACAAACAAACAAACACTCAGACATTCATTTTTATATCTATAGATGATAGAAATCTGTCAATCTGATTTCATTCTCTTTTTGAATCTCGGTGTCAAGTGGTAGATAGGACATTACTGTCCAAACTTCAAACTTAATTTCAAATAAATTGGTTATCGATTCTTTTCTATTCAAAGTCATCTCTAGCTGTGTCTATTATTATAAAATAGAAGAATGGCTCACCATGAAGGCTCTGCAGTAACAGACAGACGTATGCAGGGAGACGAAAAAAATCACTCCTCAGGTGATCGTTTCAAAGTTGAATCTCATCCACTTATCAATTCGAAATAAGGAACAAAATGAAAACTCTACTCCCTTAATTGAGTCACAGTTACATTTGAAGACAAAAATCTCCCTTTGATGACATTTTCTCCTCATCTTATTTCCACTTATTATTTTCTCCCTCGCAACATTTTGAAACAATTAGGCAGCTAATAAAAAGTCTTCAATATTTTCCTCTCCAGGTTTCAACTTGAGTGTTGTTATATACCCTCCGTATTAAAACATCCGTTAATTTCCTTGCAGCACTCTTCATATTCCCAACATATTTTTCATTGAATACTGGAACAAGTAAAAATCTCCTCTTTCTACGACTTTTTTTTCTCCTCATCTCCCTCAGATAATCTACACAATAACTTCGCCTTCAACACCTCTATAATTATACTTCTTCATACTACTCCTCCTTCTTCTTCTTCTATATTTCGCTATCAATTTCTTGTCTCATTCTCAAGAAAGTGAATATCTTCCCTCTCCCTTTACACCTCATTCCCACTCATTTTCTCTCCCCGCTACACTCAGAAAACAATTAGCAAATAAGAAGTCCCCGATAATATTTTTTCTCGAGCGTCGCTAGTATTCCCTCCACATTACAACACTCTCCAATTCCCTTGCAACTTAAAACACTTATTCCATATTTCCCTCGCTCATTATTTCTCTTTCCCTTCTGAAACAATTGGACAACAAATGAAAAGTCTCCAATAATTATTTTTTGTCAAGCGTTATTAGCTTCCTTTTCACTCTTCAATTACATTGCAACACTAATCTAACATTTCCTTTGTCATTAACTTTATCCTCGCCACCCTTCGAAACAATAAGACATCAAATAAAATGTAGTCGATATCATTTTTTCCCTATGAAATTGTCTTTTTCTCTTCAGGGCTACTTTTGAATATAAATAAAAATATTAATCTGAGTACCTTTTTCAAAATAATTTAGTGACGACATGTTTTGGCTATATAATGTCATTATCATACTGACTTGATAATCTTAGTCCCGGTTGCACAACAGCCGGTTAAATTTTAACCGTGATCAATTCTACGAGAACCAATCAGAGAAGCCGTCATATCAAAAAGGCCTTCTCTGATTGGTTCTCGTGAAATTAATCACGGTTAAAATTTAACCGGCTGTTGTGCAACCGGGACTTAGATTATATTTATACTTGATACTTGAATTTATATTTTTATTTATATTACAAAAGTAGCATTATCATACTGACTTGTTAATGGCATCATATAGCCTTAACATGTCGTGACTAAATAATTTTGAAAAGGATACTTAGATGTATATTTATTTCTATTTCTTCTCTTACTGTTTACGTTTATTTCGCACCACTTCTAAACATTTAGACATGAGATAAAAAGTTGCCGATATTATTCTCTTCCCTTACTCATTACCTTCACCCTCGTACCACTTCGAAACAATTAGACTTGAAATAAAAAGTGGCCGACATAATTTTTCCGGCTAACTTTTCGGCAGCAGAGCGTTCCATCGCATTCTATTAGCCCGGCAGCAATAATAAGAAACAGAAAGTAGGTAATTGTAGCAGCGTTGTTATACAGAGGAGGGCGTAAGTTACTTTTAAAGTTGCTTGTGTTGTTGATGGCCCCTGCAGAAGTGGAGAACAATAAAGAAGCCAAGCGTCTATTTTAGTACCGCCATTTTCGCACCCCAAGTCCTAACCCCCTCTCACTTCCCCGCCTCTCAAAAGGGCATCCCCCACCCCATGTACGAGAGAAATAGTGAACTTAACCACTTTATTCGTCGACAAACTTGCAATTTCCCTCTCTTGTCTCAGCAATAAAAACATTTCACCGTTATTTTATTCTTCTATTTAAAATTTTATTACCGCATTATTCACCCTCAACGTGCATTCAACTTTTTCCCGTTTTAAAAGTTTTCAAAGTGAAATATTGGCTCGATAATTTACGGGCGGTGAATTATGTGGCGGGGTTCATAATTTCCGTGTAGGGTAATGTGCGAGAGCGTTTTGAGTTTGATAGTAATTTTAGAGCGAGATAAGTACTGTACATCCGCGTTTCCATGAGCGTTCTCATCATAATCATCAATTTAAAGAAATCAAAATATTTGATATACTAATTAATAAAAACAATATAAAAACTTGTAATGCCCTAAATAATTAAACATTTTAAAATATTTCAACGACTAGTTTCGACCCTAAAGCTGCGTTTACACCTTATAGATTCTATTAGATTGAATATAAGTTATCATACACATGATGAACATATGTGTTCCGTTCAATCTAATAGAATCTATAAGTATTAAGTTATTAACATTTTGTTAATAACTTTGGTGTAAACGCAGCTTTAGGGTCGAAACTAGTCGTTGAAATATTTTAAAATGTTTAATTATTTAGGGCATTACAAGTTTTTATATTGTTTTTATTAATTTGTACAAAAGTAGGCCATATAAGTGAAGTGTTTTCATAGGTTATACTGTATATTTCATGAAAAATATTATCTTAAGATAGAGTACTAAGTAGTACTTCTTGGTTGTATTTGTGAGACCACTATTCTTGTTCAACTCAACTTAATAGAGTTAGGCTAGGCACACATCAGTTAGTCAAGACAAGAATAGTCACGATTAGTCACAATACTTCACATAGTGCTTATAACGCAACTCACACTGATTAGTCATTGCAATGAGACATGTCATAAGCAACTGTTCATAAGCAACTATGCGAAGTATTGTGACTAAACTTGACTAGTTTTGTCTTGACTAATCTTGACTAAATGGTGTGTTACCGTGAATTGTAAGTTTCTATCAGTTGTCAACTGTGAACTTGAGTTCCAGAAGAAATTATCAAGAAGCGATTTAATTAATTTTTTGAAAAAGTGGATGATTTTAGGAAAATTAATGATTTGTTGAAGAAATAGAAGAGGTAGCAATAGGGAATCGGAGTAATTATTATGAACGAGAGTCAAGAGGAATATAAAGAACAAGGACAAGTAATAGATAGTTCGTGAATATTATGTAATTACATATTTTTCCTGTTCATATATTTATTTTTAGTTCAAACTATTTTATCTAATTAAATTATTTAGTATCAGGAGGAGGGGTTAAAGATCAGAGAAGCTTATAAAACTTTAAAAGTGCTAGGGAAGATGTGGTGAAAAAAAGTGGAAGAAGAGGGGAAACTAGGAAAAAGGTCACGTGAAGTAGAATCAAGTGTGAAAAAGAGAATAAATAAGTGAGAAAGGCAGGAATGAAAGGAACAAAGAGAGGACGAAAAAGAGAAGAGATTCGAAGAATACGAGAGGAACGAAAGAAAAAGATTCAGATATGAGATTTGAGATTCCTTTAAGAGAGAAAAGAGAGTGAATCTGCAGATTGTGCCCAGCGGTCAGATGTGTTCAGCCACTCATATATTGAACGTAACAAAGTGAACGTCCGTGACGTCATCACGAGTGACGTCATTTCGCTCTGACTAGCAGCCGACATTACGTTCCCCGACTGAAGGAGTAAAATTCAAATTCACTCCAGTATCTTAAATACTTTAATAAAGTACTAAAGGTCTAAATAAAGGTACTAAAGGTACTTAGATATAGTACTAGTATCTTAAATAAATGAAGGAAGCTTCAAGCAAAACACTACTGTATTATGACAACATAATAGCCAAGTTTATGAGATACAGATTTCTATCCTGTAATCCCTTTCTAATTGATATTAAAAGATTGGGCTAGAGCAATGATTGTACGATCAATCATTCATTAAGATACAGTCATCTTTGATCTCTATCAAATTTGTCCAAGCAAACACATCGTCTCAATGGAGAATGACGATTTTAGAGAAATGAGAGATTGATAGATTGAGTACTTTATTTATGTAGATCTTCTTCTTCTTCTTACAAACAAGGATTAGGCTTGAACCTGTTCCGACTCACATCTAGCCAATTATTCAAATAAACATAAAAAAATCCTATAATTGCCACCGCTTGCGTAGTCTGCCAACATCTCTTGCCTACTGGTGATAATTATAGACTTTAAATGGTATTCTTTCAGCTGACATTCTTTAAACATGCTCCCTCCATTGATGCCGATTCTCCGTAACTCTTTCATTCATGCTGCAGATTTTCAATTCTTTCCTAATATCTCCATTCCCGTAATGATCTCTTCTGTTACATCCCTTGGTTCTTCGGAGAAATCTCATCTCGGCTGCGTGCAATCTACTTTCAAGTGGCTTCGTAGTAACCCATGATTCACTACCATAGAGGAGGACTGGAGCGGCCATTACCTTATAAAATTTCATAATTATTTATGTACATTACAATATATACTGGCTTTTACACTTATATACAATAGCTTACAATACAGCAAAATTATAGATGAATTTACATAATATAGAAAAAGCAATTGGTAATAGCTATAGATAATATTGTTATGCATCTACATAAATTGACGGAGCTTCGGACATATCAATGTACATTCTTTGGAAAGGATATTCAAAATATCCTTTCCACTAACTCTCTACCAAAAGAGAGAGAGAGAAAGACGAAGATATAGAGAAAACAATTTGGAAGAGAAGATCAGATGAAAGAGAGAGAATATGCGACTCTGAGGGATTTTAATCCGCCGTGGCCTTTTCACACCTTCGTTCATCCGCAAAAGTCGCCATTTTCTTTGAAAGGTTTAACGGTTTACTCGCCTCAACTAACCAACTAACCCTTACCCACTACCCCGCTCTCTCGTACCCACCTTGAATCCGTGACTAAAACTGCAAACTCCAAATCCAGTGTTGGATGCAGCTTGGATACGGTAAGTAAACCGGTGGACACGCTAAACCTTAGAGTGAGATTCACTGCAAACTGTCAGCATTGATTGGGGTGGGTAGCAGTGGTGTTATTTATAAGGGATGTTGACAGTTCGATGTGTATCTCGCTATAGGTTTAATGATTAAACTTTGATCTACCTAGAATTTGGTAGAGGAATAGGTGCCTGAGTCAAGTACAGGGGTAAGGTATATTGTATATATGGTGATATTCACTCTAATCAAAAATATCAGCATTGATTCAATGAGATGCGTTGATATTTTCCAGGATTGCCATAGTTGTTTAATTATACAGTTTTTACTTTCCTTGCCCTATTACCATAGGTAAGGAAAGTATTGCTTTCCGAAAAAAATTAAGGTACCCCAATTTCTATATTTCTATACGTTTCAAGGTCCCCTGAGTCCAAAAGAGTGGTTTTTGGTATTAGTCTGTATGTGTGTGTGTGTGTGTGTGTGTGTGTGTGTGTGTGTGGTGTGTGTGTGTGTGTGTGTGTGTGTGTGTTATGAGTGTATGTGCGTCTGTGTACACGATATCTCATCTCTTAATTAACGGAATGACTTGAAATTTGGAACTTAAGGTCCTTACAATATAAGGATCCGACACGAACAATTTTGATCAAATGCAATTCAAGATGACGGCTAAATGGCGAAAATGTTGTCAAAAACAGGGTTTTCGGGATTTTCTCGAAAACGGCTCCAACGATTTCGATCAAATTCATACCTAAAAAAGTCATCGATAAGCTCTATCAACTGCCACCAGCCCCATATCTGTAAGAATTTCAGGAGCTCCGCCCCATCTATGCAAAGTTTGATTTTAGATTCCCAATTATCAGGCTTCAGATACAATTCAAACAAAAATTTCGAGTGAAAAAGATTCAGCATGAGAATCTCTACAACTAATGTTCACTAATATTTTCACCTAAAATTAAAAATAAGCTCGAAATTCGAGAAAATGTGATTATCCAATTGCGAACTGTTGATTCTATTAAATGATTCACTATGAAGAGATAGCAGACCTCGGTGTCTCCAGCGTTATTGCCCTGTCACCAGCTGGCTCAAATCTTTGATAGTAGACTTGAGATGCGCGGAGAAACTAGCGTCAGGTGATCAATTCCATAACGGCAAGGAAAGTTGTGTGAGTGCGCCACACCAGATTTTTAATTTATTTATTTAACAATTTTATTATCAAACAAAAATCTAAATTAAATGCTGTAACTCACCCAGAACACTTCTGCCACTGCAAATATTGACAACAGGGTAAACAGCTAGATGGAAATTCGATGAGCGCTACTATTCAAAAATTATTTGCCAGCCCGGGAATCGAACCCAGTACCTCCTAATTGCCGGTCAGGAATGCTTACCCTGCTAATGTAGTTATTCATTAGCATTTGAACAATTGCAACATCTCAGTAATTTCCATCTGTAGACTGGCTGGCCGCTATGGCTTCGTATAAAATGAGCGTTGCTATCCAGAGATTGTCAGTTTGGTGAAAGGATAAGCATTCCTGACCGGCAATTAGGAGGTCCTGGGTTTGACTCCCGGGCTGACAAATAATTTTTGAATAGTAGCGCTCATCGAATTTCCATCCAGTTGTTTACCCTGTTGTCAATATTTGCAGTAGCAGAAGTCTTCGGGGTCAATTACATCATTCAATTTGGATTTCAGTTTAATAATAAAATTGTTGACTCATTTGAATAATTGGAACATCTTAGAAATTTCCATCTGTAGTTTTTTTTCTTGTTATTGCGAATTTACATAAGCTTTTAGCTTGTGCGTCGATAATAGAAAGTGTATGGATGATTTGATCAAACGTACAGGCTTACCGGCGGGATTCGAACCCACGAACCCAGCAAACTGAAGGCCTCCTTAATTAGGGATTAAACGAGTTCTAAGGTAAATTTGAAATGAGCTAGTAATTTTGTACAAGTCATTACTAGACGTTATCTTCAGGTACTAGAAAAATCAGGTCACTTCCTATTTCTACAATTCTTTCTATTGAACATCCGAGATCCCGCATCAATAGTTGATTTATTATTATTTGAACTGCCGGCCAGGTTGAGGCATTACTACCAACCGAAACGGCTAAAATGATTCGCACACAACAGTGACAGTGAACAGTGAAAATATAATTCCCATAAGTTATAATGGCATGTTTCATATTCACGCGGCCGGGCTAAGTTGGAATAGACAAATTAGAACTCGTGGAAATTATATTTTCACTGATCACTGTCACTGTTTTGTGGGAATCTAGCTTTGGCCGTTTTGGCTGGTAGTAGGCCTAATGTAGGCCAAAATTCCTATTTGTAGAAATAGGAAATGACCTGATTTTTCTATGCTATGAAGATAATGACTTGTACAAAATCACTAGCTCACTTCAAATTTACCATAGAACTCGCTCAATTCCTAATTATTGAGATTCGATTTTCCGTTAAGTTTACACAAGATGTTACTGGAATGATCATTAATCACCCAATTTATCAGATTCCTATAGAAATAAAGAGATTAAATCTGATTTACCAATCACATTTTCAATAAAATTAGTAGAATTGATAGTGATGTTGTGAAATCTCTCCATAATAAGAAAACAAAGATATTATCAAATTCCACAAAAAAATTTATTAAAAACTTCAAAACAGAACCATGGTTTCACGTAGTTAACCAACGCATCATCAGCTGTACTGAGGAATTCCTCATATCTTTGTTTTCTAATCACATTTTCATTTCTGTCTAGGTAATAGCCTAAAAATTCTTAGAAATTCCATTTTTAATCAACCAATAGCATGCCATTTTTGTAATTTCTCTGTTAAATGTGGTAGCAGACATCTTCGCAGTAAAAATGGGATCTCCAAATCCCCATCCCACAATCTCGAAGAGACAGGAGGTACTCACCTCACATCACTGAGACAAAGTCCAACTTCTCTTGTGTTGGGGGTGCTGGGGGGGGGGGGGGGGCTGGTCCCGGAAACGGGGGTCGTCCCGGATATTCCGGTCAACCTCAGCAACAGCACAAAACTCCGACTTGTTCTCCGTCCGTCCTATAGTGAGAGAGAGATTCACTAGAAATTGTCAGCATTGGATGCGTGGGAAGTGTTAATGTTGTCTTCAATGAAATATGTTGACAGTAGGAAATGAATCTGACTGTAGAGATGCAACTCTTGTTATATAGGAGAGGAAATTTTCGTGTAGGTATCCATCCGCCCGGCAGCTCAGCAGCTCATGGAGTGCCGTGAAATTTCTGGTCTAAATAATAGATTGTACACAAGCCAACTGTGAGGTTCTAGTTCTATCTATGGAAATGATAACTTCGGCCATAGAATGAACAATCTATTTATAGGTTTACTCTGTCTCAGTGTAGAAACCTATACAGATTACCTGTATATTCAAAACACTTCACTCGAATGGGCTACTTTTGTACAAATTAATAAAAACTTGTAGTACCTTTAATTAATTAATAAAGGGTACTGTTTTCATCAAATGCATATTGATGATTATTTGTAAAAATAATTCGATTTTTAATAATAAAGGGTACCTACTAAACGTGTTTATATTGTATTTATTAATTTCTACAATTGAATCGGCCTGAGAAGAAAGGGAACATGTCAAAATTTTTCATTTTTCCATGGTTGTGATGAGCTGTTTACTGTGGGAAGTTTACATCGATTGAATTTGAAAGGGAACATGTCAGCATTCTCTTTATACGAGAAACAGATATCGTATTTTTGCTGTACTGGAGTGAAAGGGAACTAGTCATGACACACATGTTCCCTTTCAACGCCGAACATTCGAAAATTAGCTGTTTGTAAGTTATGATTTTTATGCTATTGTTAGGTTACCTTTGATTTACGCGTTGCTTTGAGGTTAGATTGCTTTCGGCTGAGGTGTTTATTGTAAAAGTTGAAGAGTGATAATCTATAATATCATCATGAGTAATAGGAAGTTGAAAAAACTCAATTTTAAGGGGTGAATAAGTGCGTATACTGGATTTAAATTGTTGGCTTAAAAGATTTTGCACCCTAATGACAAAAAACAATCTTGAAATTATCAATACTTTTATCTGTATTCAGTTTTTCCTCTCCCCTGAAAAATTCTGATTTTTGACATGTTCCCTTCCTCTTCAAACCGATTCAATTGATGTTAACTTGTAAAATTAATTCAATTATTAATAATGGAGGGTCCTACAAGTTTTTATATCGATTTTTACCTGTAGATTGTTTAATCTATGCTTCAGCTTAGAAATGATCAGTTGTGTTGGATTGATTATGCATGGGAATCTCATAAAATCTCAAAAAACCATGTCAAAAACTGATTTTTTTTGTAAATATTGATTATTATTCTTTATACTTGGGCACAATTCATACTGAAGTGGCGTGGGGCGGACGTGGCACGAACGTGGCAGTGGCGTGGCGCCACTTTTTTAACTCTCATATAAAAAAAAGGTCCGATGCATAAAAAGTGGCTTTGCTTGCGAAACACCACTTTTGTTTGCATTGGACTCTAATGTTTGAGTTTGAATGAGAGTGGTGTGGAAGTAACAAAAGTCAGCGCCTCGTCAGGGCCACGGCACTGTCATGTCACTTCGGTGTGAATTTGGCCTTACAATTATAGATGGAAGTATGATTTGTTGAACTATTGAAATAAATTATTTTCTGATTGATATATTCTTTTCTGAAAGAATCAGTTTCTTTGACTTATTTGGTTAAATATGAACGAGAATTGAGAAAATTTTCAACTCCTTTCGGTGACAGAAAAGAAATTGGAAGAAAAAAAGAGCAACCGACCTTGTGAGGCTTCATTCTGAAATAAAAGAGTACGAATTCACTGTTAGGCTGGCTACTAACGATAAAACATTCATAGCAAAAACACTTAACGTCATACATTTTTGCGTCATCATAGTGAAAAAGGCTTCAAGCAAAATTTTTTGTATCTCCGATTTTTTATTGTTTTTTTTTCTCTGCTCTATTTGAGGTTAAATTATTCTTCTATCATTATCATTTTTCAGTGGTTTATTTATTGTTATTGGTTGTTTTTTTATGTTATAAGCCTCTCGTTGAAGACATGCATGATGAACATGTATGTGTGTGTGCATGTTCATATGTTTATCATGCATGATAAAGTGGCCAGCCTTTGTTGTTCTCATGGCTTCAAATCTCTGAAACTTACTGTATCCAGATTTATATTAATCTATTATTTCTTCAGAATACAAGCATTCGCTTGTATGATTTAAACCATAGACACCTCTAATACAAGGCCCTGCCCTACGATATTGCAACGCCGCAGTGTAGGCCTAGAATCCAATACATGATTGGTGAAAAAGATCAGCTGATATTTTTTTAAATCTTTTTCACCAATCATGTGACGTTGCAATATCGTAGGCCAGGGCCTTTTATTAGAGATGGTTATGTCTAAACTCATCCTAATAGGTGTTCTTCAATGGTGAAAATTCTCATTCTATCAAGCATGCCTTCTGAAAAGACATCTTAGCATAAATCTGATGTATTGACCACCGTCCTCCAAAACTCAAAGCATAATCTCCAGTCTCCACCGAAATGTGAGATCAAGAATAATAGAGGTGAAAGTACCGTTCCTTGTGGAAGTCCAAATTCTGAGGTGTGTCTACTGTCAGTTTTTTTGTCAAGGATGAGGATCTGCTTCCTGTTCGCGAGGTATGAAGCAAAAAGGTTTTTTGCTGCACCTCTAACACCACAATTTTCTAATTTATTTAACAATATTATGTGTGGAATGGTATCGAAAGATCACATAAATAGTCACACTCAATTGGAACTGTCAGCAGTCCTCATATATTACATCAATGTTTCCCCATGCAAATAATGCTGACAGTTCAAATTCCTATGGCGAGATTCACTGTTGAACTGTCAGCATTGGTTAAATGGGAAGCATTGATGTTATGATATGAGGAATGCTGACAGTTTGAAGTGAATAGATGGAGGAGGAGTTTTGGACAGGCCAGGCAGCGAATAATTCGATCTGAGTCATGAGAGAGTCACAATTGCCCGGCAAGCAGACAGTCATGGGCAGCCCTGTGACTTGTGACAGCAGAACAAATGCGGTAACCGATCTCCCTAAACGATCATGATGTGGGTTGTACGCATGCGCACAACAAACCCCATCAATTATGAACCTTCTGGGAGAAAGTCGACTGCCGGGATGCACGCCTGCACCTTTCCATTTCGCCTCTATAATTTCTCAATTGTGTCCTGCCGGCTAACTCATTAAACGCGGCTCTAATGAAAACGGAAATCAGACGCTAATCACATGCTCTAAAGCTTATTATAATCGTCGGAGATTGACAACGCGGGCATGCTTCTCTGCGAATTAGCTTGATCGAGCTCGTCTGTCTGTCCGTTCGACAGATAAGCGCGGCCTAATTCTGTTGTGTTGGAATGTCACAATTACAACTGGTCTCTGACTGTAATTAGTTTCAAACTTCCAGAGGATACTGGCGTCAAATTATGGATTGAACGCGTTAGTAACGTCGAGAAATGCTACCGAAAAAATGTTTGATAGCATTAAATGTATTCTTTTGAATTGAAATTAAATCCAGAGTATTGTGGAGCTCTTTCAAATAAGATGAATAAACAATGTAAAAGTTGTAGTAAAAAAGTAAATTCGTATGGCTTTTGTTGGTGGGGAGTCCCTTGCGGGAAGGTCCCACCGCCTGAATATATAATTTAAGCCGTCAATGGGCCTTAAGGTGCGTACAGACTTTCGCTCTGCTCCGCAACCGAACGTCACTCCAGCAGAGCGATTGATGATCGACCGGGGAGCAACAGTGGTTCGACCGGGGAACGCAAGAAGATCTAACATCTAACGAAAATCGTAACGTTTATGATGGGTGCGTGGGCAGAGCGACTGTGGTTCGATGGAGGAACGAGGGCGGTACGAGGAAGGAGCGTGCTCGGTGCGGGTTGGAAGAGCGTATATGTTGTACGCAGCTTTACGACTGTCATACTTCAGCCGGGACCGACAGTTTAACGTACCCATCCGATAACACGGCAGTGATCTGGTTAAAAAAACTTTTGGTTATGAGAGGGATTGAACCCGGGCTCTCTGTGCTGCTACGCAAGCACTCTGTCCACTAGACCACGGATCACTCCAAAGTTGTAGTAATTTCTATCCTTATAATGTTGAGGATGGATGTTAATGTAACGGTCGATGTGCTTGGAATTGTGCCCAACATTTTTATAAAAAACAATTTCTAGTTACTGGTTGTTGGACAGAAAATAGAACTTGAAAATTCTTGCAAGTTGAATGGAACCTAGAACCTTTGGAAATGTTAATGTTTATGAAATTTGGGAGAAGAGCGGTTTTGGGCTGGGTCTGTTGCTTTCTCCCAGTCATTGCTATTATTATTTGTGACTGTCTTGATGAATGAAATAAATGAATAGAATAGATAGCATCAAACTTGTGATTGGGCTATGAGATTAAGGATGATACAAAGTATAAATGCCTGAAGGAGTGGAAATTGAACTCACGTTTGGTGCAACATTAGTAGATGAAGTAGTTACGCTCCAGTACGGCTATAGCTAGCTTGCTGATTCGAAATAATCATTTATGTAATAAGCAACATGTATTTCATTCATCGGTTCATTCATACTACAATACCAATAACTACAATACCATGTGTAAATTTTCCATATCAGTTGAATAAGGATAAAATCACATTATCATTGATGAGAGTGAGGTTGAAGTAATGTGACTCGAGGTCAGACCCACATTAAGCGTTTATCAAACGTTTATTAAGGCGTCAACCCAATCAGCCAATCGGAGATCTTCCTGCCCTGCCGATTCAAAAAACAAAGTTTAAAAACGCCTGAGAAAAAGGCTTGATATCATTTGGCCCTAATGTATTGTTATATGATTCAGGTATCAGAGAAACTTTGTACAAAATAAAATGAAGAGAAAGTATTGAATTGCATCAAATATCACATCAACCAGTCACAATTCGTATCTCAGGAAAACAAATTAATAAAAATCTTGTAGTACCCTTTATTTTTTAAAACTTTAAAACTTTTTCTCAGAAAACCAATATGTGTGGGCATAGCATCACAAATCTGAAGCTCTCCGCAACAATCATTAAAAATCTTAGAAAGTCGTGAATTATTAACCCGAAAGGGGTTGCAAAATAATATGAGCTCCATGAAAAACCAGTACAGTCGAAAAGTGGAAAAGTATCTGCACCCTTCAGACAGTGAGTGATGAGTGGGAGCAAAAAATTAAACGAACGATAATCTTGGAAGCAATGTTTTGAAAGCTGTTCAAAGTCTCTCTCACTTACCCTTCCCTTTCTTCTATCTCTACCTCGAGTGAAATTAACATTTTGCAGCCTGGTATTGTGGGAGAGATACTGAGGCAGCTTGGAAATCATACATGCATTCAAATGTGGCCTGCCACACACGTACACCTCCCTTGAGCGTCTTTCTTGAGCAAAAGTATTCGGCTTAATATTGCCTCCCGGGGGTGGGGGGGAATGATTACATGGGGGGAAAGGGTTAATCCCATTCCAAAGCAGAAACACCAGCCGCCGCGGTATTAAGATGACTACACTGATGATGATGATGACGATAATGATAATAGTAACAGTAATAATAAGCGTGGGGCCTTTAAATTAGTAGCGGGACCGTAATCCTAGGGAGGATTAAATCATCCCATAGTCGAAGCAGCAACGTATGCGCTTCTCTCTTCTCTTCCCCTATTCCTTATAACCCTTTCTCCCTCTTATTATCCTCCTCCTGCGTTCCGTTACCCTCTTCTGCTTACTACGAACGTAATCACGTGACCCGGAAGGGCGTAGCGTAGGTGGTTATCTGCTATCTTCTTCCCCATATATGCTGCCAATGTATTGCCGGCGTTGATAAAATGGTTTCTCAAAGGTTGTATCGGTACGGGATTTTCGGGGAATGATATTATTTATGTTCTCTTCAAACGAACAAAAATAGTAAGAAAGACAACGTTTAGCCGGATAAATATGTAGAATTAGGGATAATTATGAGTTTCATACAATCGAGTCGGAAGTACAGTTTTTACTTTCCTTGCCCTATTACCATAGGTAAGGAAAGTATTGCTTTCCGAAAAAAATTAAGGTACCAAATTTCCAAATTTCTATACGTTCAAGGTCCCCTGAGTACAAAAAATTGGTTTTTGGGTATTGGTCTGTATGTGTGTGTGTGTGTGTATATAAGTGTATGTGCGTCTGTGTACACGATATCTCATCTCCCAATTAACGTAATGACTTGAAATTTGGTCCATACACTATAAGGATCCGACACGAACAATTTCGATCAAATGCAATTCAAGATGGCGGCTAAAATGGCGAAAATGTTGTCAAAAAATGCGTTTTTCCAGATTTTCTCGAAAACGGCTTCAACGACTTTGATCAAATTTATACATGGAATAGTAATTGAAAAGGTCTATCAACTGCCACAAGTCCCATATCTGTAAAAATTTCAGGAGCTCCGCCCCATCTATGCAAAGTTTGATTTTAGATTCCCAATTATCAGGCTTCAGATACAATTTGAACAAAAAAGTCAAGTGGAAAAGATTGAGCATAAAAATCTCTACTATTTATGTTCAGTAGCATTTTCACCTAAAATTGAAAAAGAGCTCGAAATTCGAGAAAATGTGATTATTAAATTGCAAACTGTTGGCAACTGTTGATTCTAGTAAATCATTCACTATGCAGAGACAGCAGACCTCATGTGTCTACAGCGTTATTGTCCTGTCACCAGCTGGCTTAGATCTTGGAATAGTAGACTTGAGATGCGCGGGAACACTAGCGTCAGGTGATCAATTTTCATAACGGCAAGGAAAGTTGTGTGAGTGCGCCACATCGGATTTTTTGACATGACATTATAATCCTCCTGACTGGAGTATATCTAAATTTCAAAGTTGATCATATTGACAATTTCAAGTGATTAGTGAGTGTTATTTTGTTATTCAATTTGGATTGTATATAATCTAAATTATAATTTTTTTGTTTTCAAATTTTTGAACGGAAAATTGAACCTGAATACAAGTGTATGGAACATAACCTACTTCTGGACTATTTATAGTGTATAAATGAAAATTCGGGGAAAAACCAGTTTCGGGTGTGCCTGTTAGTACTTCCCTAATCATTTTAAAGAATTGTGTTCGGTTATCAAAAGTCAATAAATAAATAACGAGCGAAGCTCGGTGCCCCGATATTTATTATAAATCACAGCATAACGAAAAATCTGTAGTAAATTCAAATTTAAATAATAAATCCACAGCATTAACAAACATAGTGTAGCATTAACAAATTTTTTCACAAGAGACTCCTACTTGGAAACAATTTTTATAATTCAGCAATTAGTATTTTTGTTTTGACCAATTATAGTGATTCATAACTTGTTTGATGGTAACAAAATTCATTTTGTTTTGTTAAATCCTAGTTGGATAAGTTTATTATCTACAAAAATTTCTATAATGTATTGTAATTTATGATGATGTCAAAATGAAAGTCATTTGATTTGAATTCCAAGTGGAAAACCTACCTTGCCTCTACCTTTCTCATCATCAAAGAAATACCTTTCTGTATTTTTTAGAAATTCATCCAAATCAGGTTTTATCAATTTCAATAGTTATTTCATTCTGTAGTCTGGATCCTTCAAAGTACTGCATTTTGGAATAATTATCTTCCTTGAGCTGTCGCATGAATTACCCCTGTATTCAACACCATTCTCCTGAATATCTCTTATAATTCCCCTCAATTTCCCACATTATTCTTCTTCTAATATCCAATACAGTATTATTCTCTGTATGAACAAGTTCACCAAACTCTTTGAGTTTCATTGATTCTTTCCACCTCTCTTCATTTTCCAGTTAGTCTTGGTAATTAATAATTCCAATGTTCAATATTATTTTTAGTATGAACCATGCCGGAAACTCAACTTTTCTCCAATGTTCTACTTATCCAAACTCCCAAACTGAACTTTTCAGTCAATCTGGGTCAATATCTGATATCTGGTTCTGATATCCATTATTATTTCAAGTGTGACTGTCCTATCAGAAACAAAACATGTTCCCAATTCACTTTAATCCTCTCAACTTATTTTGTAATGAATTCATCAATATATTTACAAAAGTTACAAACTTGTGAACCTCGAAACTGAACCTGGCAACCAGTCTGGGTCCAGTGTGAACTATCTCATCAGAAACAAAACATTTTCCCAATTACTCTAATCTCCTCAACTTATTTTTTAGTAACCAATTCTTTCATAGTTACAATAATACTTTTTCCTCCACCTACTGTCTAAAGTACTTACTTTACTCCCTGAAACCTAATACTAAAGTGTCACTTTTTCGCTCTCGGTAGTAAAAAACAGAAAAACTCCCTAGGAGAAAAAGTGACTCCATTTAAATAACATGGGGAACATCTCTATTTTGAAACTTACATTGTAATAGGTTAGAAGGTCTAAGCTCAGATGAGAAAAAAGCATAATAGAGGTGTCTGTCATTGAGTCAACTGAATTCAATACCACAACCAGAAATTTGATTAACTCATGAAATATATGTTTGTATGATAATTATTATATTCTTAATATTAGTAGACGATAAAAATTATACAATTTTTAAATATGTTATTCTATTCAAAATACTAGCCAACAAATATTTTTGATCTGCAATTCAAATCTGAACCGCGTGATCTGGAGTCAGCCATTTTTGGTAGCTGCTCAGCTGATATAATTGTTACAACTTTTGCCGATAGATAGCGCAATCGGCAGTGCCAATCAGACGACCGTTTTTAGGTTTTAGATTTAGGAATCATTGTCACCAATACGTAAGTTATTAGAATGATTTTATTTGCAGTTTCTATAAAAAAATGTAGATGGAGGAAAAATGTTGTGTACATCACGAGCGAAAAATACTTTTTCTCCCTCAGGAAAATTGCTGCCCTCGGCTTCGCCTCGGGCTTCAAACTTTTCCTTCAGGGAGAAAAAACAGCACTTTTCACTCTAGATATACAAATAACTATTAAATACAGTTACAATAGTAAAAAATATATAAACTTCGAAACTGAATTTGGCAAGCAGTCTGGGTCCAGTGTAAACTATCCATAGAAACAAAACATTTTCCCAATCTACTGTACTCCTCTCAACTAATCTTTCAGTAGTCAATTATTAGTATGATAATACTATAAAATACAGTTACAAACTTGTGAACTCCGAAACTGAACCTCACAGTCAGTCTGGGTCAATACCACTGAGCTGTTCCATTGATTGGTCATAATTACAGCTAGCCAACGGGTATCAATAGCCGGCGTTTTTCCAAGTGTGACGTCACAGATGGTCAAAAGCAAGTCCTCCGCCACCGCATCTGCCTGTCTATTTCAGGACAATTGTCACAGAAAATTGGTACTTTGGCAAGAGAAGCGGACCGTCATGTATAGGGTATAGACTTTGTACATGTATAGTGAAGTGGCTTGACCTGACGGTATGGTATCCCACCAATTACCGGCACGCTAACCCGGGTTTGGCCGTTGGACGTTCTCTTCCCTCTCGTTCTAGTCTATCATTTTCCCTATCGCCCTCTCCTTCCTCTGCCTTACTTTCCCTATCACCCTCTCGTTCTTGTCCATCAATTTCTCCATCTCCCTCTCACTCGTCTCCTTGCTTTCTCAGCGCGTCGCTTAATTCCATAGCAGTGGCCGCACCGTTTATCAATAAATAATTCACGGCTCTTCACTTGAGGCGGACTGCCACTGCCACTTGCAGACAGTGTGGTCACGTGATATCCTGGATTTTCTTTTCTCGACTGTCACGCTCCGAGAAATTGGCCGCTAATTTGGTTCCAATGTCCACACTCTGTCTATAGTCAGAATCACCTTAAACTGGCATAACATTACTAATATCCACCATGCTGCTTCCCATTCAACCAATGGTGACAGGGTCATCTATATTGAGATTCATTTCAAACTGTCATCAATCATCCTATCCAATAATACCACCTCCAATTCAACTAATGGTGACAGGTTTGAGTGCATCTCTCACTGTAGAAGTTTGGATTTAGAAAAATAGATAATAGTTTAGATAATAAGAAAAATATCGATATCAGTGTGGTGGTCTTTTATAATGGTGAAACAATTGCTGAGGATTGCTTTAGAAGTTTCGATAGGAAATATCGTGTACGCCTTGTATTGCCAGGAAATGGATGGGGGGATCGCTTGTCAAACATTTGGTTGCTGACAAAATTGAAATAAAACTGTTTTCCAAATAATCATCCATCTATTATAATAGTGAGACAATTAATGCTAATAATGGTAATAACGATATTTGAATGTTGTAGTTGTTGACAGAATTGAAATAGAATAGTTTTTCCTCCACCTACTGTCTAAAGTGCTTACTTTACTCTCTGGTACATAATACTAAAGTGTCACTTTTTTGCTCTCAGGACGAAATACTCCTTAGAGTGTAATAGTATATTTCGCACCTAGGGCCAAAAATGAGACTTTTCCGGCTTGAAATTGGTTTTCAAGTCCGAGGCCGTAGGCCGAGGACTAGAAAAGATTGAGAGCTGGAAAAACATTTTTGCCCGGTTGCGAACGCTATTTTTCGCCACACAGAAAAATAAACAATATATATATATATATATATATATATATATATATGAGAATAATTGTTTATTAGCACTTCCGAAAGCAGAAGTGGAAGGTCATAGCTCTAGCAAATCTGAATATCAGGAAATTGTCCAAGTATTTTTATTTTTTATCTGATTTGTCTAACTACCTAAAAGATTATGTTCAATTATGTGGGAGGTTGAGTTTATACTTTTTTATTCTTTCAAATGACAATTAGATGATAATATTATAAATGTTTTAATTATTGAATAATAAACACAAATAATGAAAAGTTTTTGATCAGCTGTTTTAGCACACTTGAAATTTGGCCAATCTGAATGTCAACGGAAGTTTAGGTTAGAAGTTCTATCCTACTCTGAAAATCGAATTTGAATAGTTTATAATATATATCTTATCTGTATTTCATTCATCTAAATAAAATGATAGTATATTATTGCAGAATACTTTATTCAATTCTAGAAGCATAAACTGATTCCGTTTATCCACCATGTTTCGTGATAAATGCAGTACTAGGAGGTTTGAGGTTAGATTCTGTTATACTCTGAAAATTAAATTGAATAGTTTATAATATCTCATTTGTATTTCATTCATCCAAATAAAATGATATTATCTTATTGCAAAATACTTTTTTCAATTTCTAGAAGCATAAACTGATTCCGTTTCATAAACCATTTTGTAAACACGTTCACATCAAATCAGAATCAGCTGACTTCAAGGTTATTTTACAGCCCTAGGGCCGTAAAACTTTTACCGGCCTGGTCAGAAAACAATCATTTCGGCCTCCATTTGATGCACGAAAACCAGCTCATTACATCCAAGTGGAGCGGAAAAGTAACTTCATTTAAATAACATGAGAAGCATATATATATTTTTGAGTCAACTGAATTCAATACTTCAACCAGAAATTTTATCAACTCTTGAAATATATATGTTTGTATGATATTGCATACTTTATATTAGTAGACATATAGTAGACGATAAAAATTTATACATATTTTTAAATATTTTATTCTATTCAACATTTCAGCCAACAAATATTTTTCATCTGCAATTCAAATCTGAAACACGCGAATTGGAGTCAGCCATTTTTGATAGCCGGCCAGCTGATAATTGTTACAACTTTTGCTGACAGATAGCGCAATCGGCAGTGACAATCAGACGACCGGTTTTTAGGTTTTAGATTTAGGTTATGTTGTTGGGAATCATTTTCACCAATACGTAAGTTATTAGATTGATTTTATTTGCAGTTTCTATAAAAAAATGTAGATGGAGGAAAAATGTTGTGTACATCACGAGCGAAAAATACTTTTTCTCCCTCAAGAAAATTATTGCCCTCGGCTTCGCCTCGGGCTTCAAACTTTTCCCTCAAGGAGAAAAAGTGGTACTTTTCATTCTAGATATACAAATAACTATTCAAGTATTCAATGGCATGATGGTTTAGAATCATCCTGGATAAATTGAAGTATCTGTGCTTTCTATGTATAAAGCTGCACTTTCGTTTGTGCGTGAATGCCGTCGTCGACCACGACAGGGTGAGGATCTCAGATTGAGTAGATTTCAATTTGTCTAAATAACCTAGAAGATTATGTTCAATTATGTTTTGATAGGAGAAGTTGAGTTTATGCTATTTTATTCTTTTAAAATGCAATATGTTGATATTATTAGAAATGTTTGATTCTTGAATAATAAACACAAATAATGAGAAGTTATTTGATCAGCTGTTTTAGCACACTTGAAATAAAATTTAGACAATATGAATGTCAACTATGCTTGTCGTCGTCGACTGCGGGAATTCAAGCACAAACGAAAATGCACCTTAAGTAACAATATGTAACTTATAGTAGTGTAGTATAGTAGCTTAGAATGGAAAAAATAGATTGTCAATTCTATGACAGAAGTGAGCATTAGAGATATGACATCAGAAAATCGTTTAACTCTATTGTCATGAAGGAAATTCAAGTGTCTAAACACATGAAAACAACATGACCATTATTAGAATATAAGATCCACCAGTTCTTGAGAGTCTTGGCCTTGAAGCCAGGAGGTTGACCTACTCGTATGATCGATAATGCATCATTCATTGGTCCAAAAATATTCCATGATTTAGTAAAAAAAATAGTCTATGTCAAAATTTCCGTTCGTAACATATAAATTTTTTTCAAGAAAGTAAAATTGACAAGCCATTATTTGAGGAGAGAATGATACTCACTTGAATCTGAAAAGGTGAAAATCTATAGGTGCGTACAGATATACGCGCCGCGAACATGAGCAATTCACTTTTAATCAGCTGATTATATCTGTATTTTTACAGAAACGGTAAGACATAGATATAAAAAGCTTGGCATCAGCTGATTAAAAGTGAATTGCTCATGTTCGCGGCGCGTAAATCTGTTCGCACATGATGATAAACAATAAAGTTCAAATTGATATAAGTCCAAATTGTCGTTCGTATCATGTAGAATTCCTCTCAGAGAGACTAAGTAAGTAAATAAGTAAATTATACTCTCTTGAATCTAAAAAGAAGTTCGAATGAAATATATACACCCAAATGAGCATAACAATGCTCAAACCTCAAATTAATTAGGAATAGAATTGCCTTTGTAGAGTACTTTCAAAAATAAATTTAACGTCTAAAAATAGGGTATTTATCACATTGCCTATGTCTAAATTGTCGTTCTCACAGATAGACAAACTCACAATTCATTTTGTTGAAAAGAACATTATGCTCACTTGAATCTGAAAAGATGAAAACTAACAATCAAAAATGTTTAAAACTGTCGCAACATTAGCTAGCATTTATCCAACACGAAGCTATGACAGTTTTTGGCCTCCAGTGTTGCCGCTTAAAATGGGATCCGACCGAAAACCATGAAAAGGGTCGCCACATTATTATTAATGGCGAACTGTTGACACTAGTCACACACACAAACACACTGGCCTATCGCATTATTTTCGCCGAGTAATTTGGAATTTAGAGTGGGCTGGGGTTAAAGTGTACTGTACCAATGCACTGCATAATGTGTCGTGTTGTTTCGAGAACCGACCGGTTGGAAAATAGTTTCTATCTACAATTGGAGCCGTGTTCGGGTTTAGGCAAAAAGGTTTGGGTATGTGTAAAAGGTAGCAGCCGGAAATGTAAACCCTCTTTCGGGTGACGCCACAACGCTCTACACTCTTCGATAAGGGGTTTGTTAGTTCGTTCGGTGGTTTAAAACCCTTTAAATCGGTCCCGAAACGAACGAAATACCCCGCGGACGTTGCTGGCCGGGGGGTTTGCGGTGCTGGCTGCGTTTATCTATTAAAACCCCCACCCGGCACCGCTTTATTCGTTTAGTTTGGCCGACAACGCACAAAACTCCGAGCGTGTCGTTATCTCAGGAACCTCTCGCTCTGACATGTACGAGCCGAAAATACCGATGAATAATTAGTCTGCCAACTCTTTGCAGGTTTCTTCCCTTGATTTTCCCCGCCTTTTACCCACGATTGTGACAAGTTTAAAACCAACCCCTGACATCCCGACATTCGCTCACTTTTTGACTCGCTTTCCCATTGAATATCAGAGTATACAATGTATTTCAACTAGCCATGTATCCTTTCTGAGTCACTTCACAACACTCTCAGTAGTGCTGTAAATGTCATGGTACTCTAATTTATAATTGCAATGTACTGTACTCGTGTTCCTGTGAAATGTAAAGTATATTTTACGAGTCACCTTAAAACACTTCCAGTAGTGCTTTAAATGACACTGTACTCTGATTTATAATTGCAATGTACTGTACTCGTGTTCCTGTACATTTTACGAGTCACTTTAGACTCTACAGCACTTTTAGTAGTACTTTGAATGTCATTGTCTACTCTGATTTATAATAAATTACTCCTGTACCTTTGAGATGTAAAGTATATTTTATGAGTCACTACACAGTTAATTCGTGTAGTTCTAAAAACGAATGGTTGTTACAACAGAAATGCTTTGTTTCCATGTTCTCTGTAGTTTGAAATCGGTTCAAAGTCACGTAGCAACCATGATATACTCTAAAAATAACCATTATTGAAGTTATATACAATTAAATTATTTGTATATGGTATATATGAATATTATTTTGGCTCTTAATTTGAAATATTTCTCACCTACAAATAATTAAGATGTAATGTTGATTATTTCTATGATAATATTTCTCACCACCGTATCTTACCTCCAAAATAACTTTCCACTTCTAACCAGGTATAAAATTTTAATTAATTTAACTAGTGGTTTAAAAATGCTTCTACATTTTACATGTTGGCCATACTTGGATGATTATTTTGGTTGGAGAATTATTTTCGAATGGTTTAAAAATGCTTCTACATTTTACATGTTGGCCATTCTTGGATGGACAATTATTTTCGAATCATGTGATCAGTTTCACTTACTCTTGCTCTGATAGTTATTTGTAACTTTGATCCCTAATCTCCTTCTTCCCTTAAAATCATTCTGTTCTATATATTTGTATGAAAATCTCAATATTTTTAGCTACATTCTCTTCTATTCATGACTTTCAATATTACGGAGACTACATCCAACAATAAATTGCCAATTATATCCGTGGATAATAGAATAGAATAGAATGTTTATTTCGCCAAAATTACATAATAGTTACAAAAACATGAATGATTTGGCACAGCCAGCAAAGTTAAACTTGTGCGCTAGCTGTGAGTTCATAAAGCAAACAGTACGAAGTAGCCTATAGCAATACTGAAAAATGGAAAAAAAATATATACCTATGTAATAAATATTATAGTGAATGAAAAAGACTAAGAAATTGTAAAAAAACCACTGATTTATTGATAATTAGAAAGACCGGTTTCGGTTATTACACCATTGTCAATCTCTGAATAATCAGTTTATCAGAGATTGACAATGGTGTGATAACCGAAACCGGTCTTTCTAATTATCAATAAATCAGTGGTTTTTTGACAATTTCTTAGTCTTTTTCATTCAATATGAATAATTACCACAATATCAACTTCTCAACTACACAAAAAAGAAATATTATAGTAATGCTCCTTATGAATAATACAATGATAAGAATTGAATAATTTCGTGTTAAAACCAATTATACAGGTGATAACCAAAAACAAGTCATACAGCCTACATTTAAATCTTCTAAATGCAAACTAATGAAGAAGAATACAATAAAAAATGAAATTTTCAGTTGTGAGCACATCCCAGTGCTTAATCAATTTTCATAAATAATACAAAAGATAGAAAGACATTCAAAACTCAAAAGAATCATGAATAGATTTATTAGATTAATAGATATATTGTAATTAATTATATTTATAATATGTGAACTACAATGAGGTAGTGGAAAAATAAATATTCCGTATACTCATTCATAAGTATATTGATAATATGCATTCTATTCCTCCTTGTACAATTTGTTTGTTCAAAGTTTAGCTGATGAATGTTTAAATAAATTCAACATTTCCTCAATTTTTATGTATGTATTTTAGTCAAGTGCAGTAGCATATACTTATTTAATTTTTTGTAAAGCTTTTTAGTATTTTGATTCTTGGCAAATCAATTATTCATTATGTTTGAGTATGTTCAACGGTTGTGATAAAATATGTCAAAACAGATTGAATTTGAAACTAGAATAGAAAAATACAATATAAAACAAAAAACTTAAATCTCATACTACTGAAACAGTCCAAAATAAAGCAGTGCTGAAGTCAGTCCTACAACATTTTGGATAGTATTTAGAAACAAGGAGTAGGACAAGAATAAAAGAAATCCTTGAAAAGAAACATTACCCAAGAAGTAAAATGATTAACCTATAATTTTATGGAATAATCAATCGTAATAAACCAAATGACAGAGCTTCCAACGGACTTTGATACATAACTAGAACGCTCAAGGGCATCCGCAATAATTCGAATAGTATTTTGAAACAAGAAGGGAAGACGTATGAGAAAACATCGAACAAAAAACATTACTCAAAAAGGAGAATGATTAACCAATAATTTTATCAAATAAACAATCGTAATAAACCAAGTGGCAGAGATTACAATGGAAATTGATACACAACTAGAACGCTCAAGAGCGTTGCACATAAAGTTTTGTATCAAGCTGCTTCGGCGACGAGCATACTGCTCAGTGACCTTCCTGAACTGTTCTACTCGCCTGGTAGAACTGTCCAAAACGTTCTGTTTTCGTTGCCCAGCAGCAGCAGCAGTCAGTCAGTCAGTCGTCAGTCAGTCAGTCAGGCACAGTCGGAGGCGCGTTTTGCTCGCTCAATCGCGCTCCTTCGTTTTTCTCAATCATTCTGTTCGCCTGGTAGACAGAAGAAACTAATCGAGCAAAACCTCGTAAGTCGCTGGACGTATGACTCGTAAGACGGACGTGTATGGACGACGACGTATGGACGACGACGTAGGACGTACGTAATAGACGACGTATTCAAAATGAATGAATTAATTAATTTATTATGCATGCATGCGTTCGTACGTTTCTAACGTACCGTCTAACAGAAATGTAGAATTTTTTTATTGATAAAATAAATAAAAACTGACTGACACACACACGCCCGCCTATTCACACACAAACAAAACACACATACAAACAAACTGGATTAGTATAGAGCTTTGTGTCGAGTGATTGAGGGCGTAAATACTTTTTCTATGGGAAATTTGGCTGAGAAATTCGATGAAACTGGTTAGAAGTTCGTATCTGCAATTGTTATGAGATACATACAAGTTGAAAAAAGTTCAAAGTCGAGTTAAAATCTAAACTTTTCAAATTTCTAAATTTTTCACGGTAACAATATTTTTCCAATAATGAAAATACTTTGCCATTCTATAAACTATCTTTGAAAGAGTATGAATTTTCCAGGAAAATTTCAAAACTAGAGTGTTAAAAAATGAAAATTTTCAAGAAGAGCACCTCAGAAACAGCTTTCTTGGTGATTCCCAGGTAAAAAACATATGTGTTAAAAAGTCTGTGACATAGTTCATCCTCTAATGAATATTGAGACCAATGGTTCTTGAGATATTGACGATTTAATTGACTGGAAGTACGCCTACTTGAAAAATATCGAAAAATCGATACGTCTCGAAAACGAAGGTCGATAGGAGAAAATTTTACTGAACATTTTTTGTTGCATGTAGAATCTATGGTAGCCGGGGTTTACACCTTATCTGGGACACTCTGTATAAATGCAATAGGGTGGACGCTGAGAAATAGATTCTTTACATTTTTTGAGCTAGGATGCACGGTTAAAGAGATAAAATATCTATCCGAAACTTGAAATGTCTAATGATTGAATGGTGAAAAATTCAAAATTTTCATGTAATAAATATGAAATAAGACCGCCTTGGAGCGCTGGAAAATAAAAGTTTCTTACACTTTTGAGCTAGGATGCACAGCTGAAGAGATAAAAAATCTGAAACTTGGTTGGATTGGGACTTGTAAAAAAATCTGGTGTGGCGCACTCACACAACTTTCCTTGCCGTTATGAAAATTTATCACCTGTTCTCGCGCATCTCAAATCTACTATTCAAAAATATGAGACAGCTGGTGGTAGGACAATAATGCTACGAGGTCTGTTATCTCTTCTTAGTGAATGAACTGCAAACCAACAGTTTGCAATTTAATAATCACATCTTCCCGAATTTCAAGCTTATTTTCAATTTTAGGTGAAAATGTTACTGGACATCAATTGCAGAGATTTTCATGCTCAATCTTTTCCACTTGAAATTTTTTGTTTAAATTGTATATGAAGGCTGCTCATCGAGAATCTAAAATAAAACTTTGCATAGATGGGGCGGAGCTCCTGAAATTTTTACAGATATAGGACTCGTTGCAGTTGATAGAGCTTATCAATGACTATTTCAGATATGAATTTGATCAAAATCCTTGGAGCCGTTTTCGAGAAAATCGCGAACAACCCTGTTTTTGACAACATTTTCGCCATTTTAGCCGCCATCTTGGATTGCATTTGATCGAAATTGTTCGTGTCGGATCCTTATAGTGTAAGGACCATACGATCCAAATTTCAAGTCATTCCGTTAACTGGGAGATGAGATATCGTGTACACAGACGCACATACACTCATACACACACACACACATACAGACCAATACCCAAAAACCACTTTTTCGGACTTAGGGGACCTTGAAACGTATAGAAATTTAGAAATTGGGTACCTTAATTTTTTTCGGAAAGCCATACATACTTTCCTTACCTATGGTAATAGGGCAAGGAAAGTCAAAATAATTAATAGAAAATTTTCAACTTGTGGATACATGAATATTCCGCTTTAAAGAGCTGAGAAGAATGAGCCCAATAACCTGATCTGATAAAATATTGAAAAGTTAGGTTGATTTTTAGAGTAAAATTTCCGAATGGCCGCCATCTTGGAACGGGGATGAATTTGAAAATTTTGAATACATACGTTTCTGCGCCTTGTTTCAAAGTACTTGTATACCAAATTTTATCCAAACCGGACCATAACTGCAACTGTAACTGCGGTACAAACAAACAAACAGACAAACGCCGATTGACTCGAAACATAGAATTCGCTTCGCTCATTCAACAAGTAGCTGAATCTCAATTTATATATAAAAATATTTTCTTATTTAAATCATTTTACTTTTATTATTTTGGAAAAAGGGGCTGTGATTTTTAATATTTATTATAAAATGTATGAAGATACTGCAAATTATTACCAAAACTTACAAACTATATAGAGTATACAAAATATACTTTGTAAATTGCATCAATATTTTTGGATTCTCCGCTTCTTCTCTTCTTTCACGTTCTCTTCTGCTAATTTTTATATACTTTCTTATTATTCATACTTTTTGTCACAGTCGAATTAATTTCAGCTGTCATAATCATTTTTGTCACAGTCGAATTAATTTCAGCTGTCATAATCAATTTTTGTCATCATTCAGTTGTCCATGCTGATTTCTCTCATGCATGATTTCTGGGAAACAGAAAACATACCTGCTGGAGTTTTAAAACTAGATTGCAAATCAGGAATTTTGTGATTGTAGTTGACAAAACTTCCAAATGAAGCGCTGAAGGCGGCGGCTTTTTGATGCAGTTTTGCTGTTCCTATTTCGGAACAAAGAAGAAGGAATTTTTTACTCTTTCTCTATGTGTGGAACTAGGAAGCATACTGTTTCTGTAACTATAAAGAATTATGATCTACAACTGGTATGCTCTTACACGCCGCGAACACGAGCAATTCACTTTTAATCAGCTGATTGATGCCAAGCTTTTTTTTTGCCTATTGAAAAGTGAAATTGTTCGAGCTGCTGCTACGTTTTCGTTTGAAGAAGCTCGCATGAAAGAAGAAAAAAGCTTGCATGAAGAAGCTCGCATGTTCGAGCTGCTACGTTTTCGTTTGAAGAAGCTCGCATGAAAGAAGAAAAAAAGCTTGCATGAGAAGCTCCGGGGCCTGAAACGGCTGCCACTTCGATACCGCCGCCCTCAGGACCCCATATAGCTTTTTCGTAGCTCGAGATCATGTTTGCCTACCAGGCGCATAGAATGATGATGATGATTAAAATGCTGGCTGCTGCTTGCTTGCTGGATCGACGACGACTGCGCGAGAGTTGCAGCAACCTTTTGCTTGAAAACAGAATGATTCTGCTACTAGGGGAGCAGAACAGTTCAGGAAGCATCATCGTTCAAGCTGTTTCTGCGATAAGCATACTCCTCAATCTACTCAATCGGTTCTCCTTCATCATTCTGTTCACCTGGTAGGCAAACATAATCTGGGTGTAGGAAAAGCTTTTTCGCTCGCGGCCCTGTCCCCCCACCCAGCCAGACTGGGGCATCGTTGAAACAATTTTCTTGACCGAGAAAAGTTGAGGTAAAAGGATTCAAGGATTAAGAGGATTCAAGGTTAAATTCAAGGAGTAATTTAATTCAAACAATTCAAATTTATTTTTCTCATATTGTTTTTGTTCCGCTATCATATTGATTGATTTGAATTTGACAGGTATGTTGGTTGTTTGTTGTTCGTTCCTTACTGAATGAATTTTGCGCTGTCGTATAGATAGGGTTTTTTGAAATTTTGCATATTAAGGACAAAAGGAAATGGAAATGGAAATGGAGTCAATCAAGCATGCTTATACAGACAATAATAAAAATTAAGGACAAATATGGAAATGGAAATGGAGTCAAGGTATAAATTTAAATTATTCGTATCACCGTAATCCTACATAGCTCCTCTCTCTCTCTATTGCTACTGAAATGCGTTGAACCGAATAATTTTTTCGTCTTTGACCTTCAAAATTCGACTCTTACACCCATCCCCCCCTCCTTCAACTCCTTACACACACACACTAGTAAACTCCATTCGCTCTGACTCAGCGCCTCAACTTCAAAATTGCCAGATTCACTGCCGGACCTTATAATAAATAGTTTTATGATAGTTATTATAATAAATAAAGAGAGGAACCTGTTTATTAAATTGATGAACCACGATTTTAAATATCTTTACTCACTGTACAAAGCTCGTTGAGTCTGCTATCACTCTCTCTTTTTGGTACAGTGAGAGTTGTTGTAAATTGCATGCAATCTCCTTATTTGCAGGGAACATGAAAATAGAACAATTTATTTTGTTAAAAATTACGTGGAGTTGAAAATTTCCCGAAAAAAAATGAATTTTGATTCTTGAACCCACAACCTCATTCATAAACGCTATCAAGCTACCGGAGTAGTCAGTCACTTACTTGTATGAGAATCAATCATACAAGGAAGAGAGAGTCTTTGAGAGCCTTATTACCTACCTTTCATACTTTCCTTACCTTTCATACCCTTCATACATACCTTTGAGAGCCCTGTTTGGTGTTTGACATTTATAGTTACAAAGACTTCGAATAAAAAATTTGTTTCAATTTATTTCATTACTATTCTCGTGCGGTTGACAATTTCAGAATATAAAAAGCATATATGGATTCCGCCATTTTCTTATTTCATTTTTAAGGAAAAAATATATAGATTTAGATGCACAATCAATTTGAATAACCAAACAATTTTGATTACAAAACAATTTTTTTGATTGATGCAATCAATCCAAATTATCAAATACTACTACTACTACTACTACTTACTTTGTAAAGTAATATAATAACATTTTTACAAAAATTATAGGCATTTTTGGTGTATTTTTTTGAAATCTCTGTCAGGAGTGAAAGAGAGAGAGAATGTGTGTGAGAGAGTGACAGAGTGAGAGAGAGGGTGAGAGAGAGAGAGAGAGAGAGGGTGAGAGAGAGAGAGTGAGAGAGAGAGAGCTGAGAGTGTGTGTGAGCAATGGAGGAGGGACGGACCTAAGAAGCTAACTGGGAACGAGAAGCTACAATATATTTGACTACCAGGCGAACAGAATGGTGAAGGAAGCCGATTGAGCAGGCTTGAGCAAGAGTTGCTGAGTAGAGATGCTCTAGAGCAAAAAAGGTAGCAGCAAATCTCTCTTGCTCAAGCCTACTCAATCGGTCTTTCTTCATTATTCTGTTCGCCTGGTAAGCAAATATATTGTAGCTCTTTCTTCCTAGCTTGTAAGTTCGTCGAAACTTGGCGGGCATGCAGGCAGGCAGCAGGCTGCTTGCTGCTTCAATCACACTCTCTCTCTCCCTGTCATGTTGTAAAGCCGTATTTGACCTACATGCCCAGCTGGCTGTCAGTGGAAGTTAGATAAATAAATTTTATCTTGTGAACTTGAGCTATATATCTTATTATATATCTTATATAAATATCTTATTATGCAAAATAACTATTTAATAATGTCAAATATTATTATTATTATATTGATGATATATAGTTTGACATTCCATTCTCACATATAGACTTCACTTCCTGGTTGATTGACAAAGGGGGCATAGCTCCCCGAAAATTCTCGTTTAAATAAATGTATATATATATATATATATATATATATATATATATATATATATATATACTTTTTGTTTTTAATTATTTTTAAATACATAAATCAAAATTTAAACTTTTTCAAAAATTAAAACAGGAGACACGATTAAATGGATTGAAAACACTTAAAAACTTACATTAGAAATGGGGGAAATTTTCGAAGACTGAGTACCCTTTCTCAGACTGCAGTTTTCCGGTTTTCCGGAGAAAAACTGCAGTCTGCTCGGTTGAGAAAGGGGACTCAGTCCCCGAAAATTTCCTCCATTTCTAATGTAAGTTTCTAAGTGTTTTCAATCTATTTATATCGTGTCTCCTGTTTTAATTATATTACAAACTTTAAAGTGTCTTCTGTTATGTGCTATATATATATATAATAATAATAATATATTATTTTCCAATAAAAAAATCTGGTGTGGCGCACTCACACAACTTTCCTTGCCGTTATGAAAATTGATCACCTGACGCTAGTGTTCCGCACATCTCAAATCTACTTATAAACAAAGATCTGAGCCGAACAAAGTAGACTAGAGATGCGCGGGAACACTAGCGTCAGTTGATCAATTTTCATAACGGCAAGGAAAGTTGTGTAAGTGCACCACATCAGATTTTTGTAATTAGCATCACTGCATCCCTCAGCCTGTTTTGTTGTAATTGGAAGATTGCGATGAAGTAGGTGAACGATACGGAATGGGTTGTTATCGACCGATGTAAAGGTACCTATGACAGTAAACATCACAGAATAAGAATAGCACTTACTAATAAATACCATCACTCTAAGAAGATCTCACAGAAATCGAAGTAGTCACGTCAGTCAGCTGACGCATCAGTTTGCTCTTGAAGCTATTCTGTGACGATACTGTGATCCAGTGACGGTTGTCATTGTCACACACTTGCAAGTGACAGAGCACTTTCAAACCATTAACAACACCAACATTTGACAGGCCCACAGCTAAAATGCTTTTCACAGCCGCCATCTTGTTACGCCAATTCTCACCTCTCTATCTTCCCGTCTTTGATTCTATAATGCTCTGTCTGGTTTTCTGCTAATCCTCGATCAAAACTCAATGATAAATTACATATCATCTCAATTCAATATAAATGTATAATGTTATAATTATTGCATTAATTATTTTTATTATTAAACGAAAATCCAGATTAAATGCTGTATGTAATTCACCCCGAAGACTTCTGCTACTGTAAATATTGACAACAGGTTAAACAGCTAGATGGAGCTTATGGAATTATTGCATTCCATATCAAATATATTGATTACTTCAGTAACTTAAAAACTAAACAAATTAATTTGATTATCTGTGGTACAGTATTTATAATATATTGTAGTAAGATGCCAAGGGCTGAAGAACTTGCGAATTGCCAATTGCAAAATTGAATGATACTTTTTTATTCAATTAATCTAAGAGATGATAAGAACTGTAGTCAATTAAGAATACATGCAACTGACAACTTGTATTGATTAAACATTATATATGATTTATATTATAAGTGTGATCATGTTAAAAATTAAATTATGAATCACAAACCATTTTGAAACAAAACCAATCAAAATCACTCGATTCTTGGGTGAATTGTGAATAGTAAAAATATTGAAGCAGCTTACTTCAGAATTTTTTATTCAACTTCAAAGTTTTATTTTTTTAAAGAGTATCTGAATTTAATAATACTATTTTACCTTTTACTTATTTTGTTGTTAATTGTGAATTGTATTTATATTATTATAGACATATATGTATGCATTGTATGAAGGTAAAATAAACTATTGATTGATTGATCTATATTTTTCCATCCAAAACCACATTACTCAGGTATTTTCGTTCACTCTTCAAGGCTCTATTGAAGGTCTTACTCATATTCAAATACGATGATAGATTATAGCCTAAATATAGTTGGGGATGGAAACTAGATTTGTTGTTGTTGCAGAGGGTTAAAATGGACCATTATTTTTTCGAAAACTCAAGATAAAAACCAAAAATCACCCATTCGCCACCTCCCCTCTTTTTTTTTCTGTACTTGAATGCGAACATTGCCTCTGTCTCTTTCTCACTCATACTATCTATCTCTTCTTCCCTTTCACTATCTATCTCTTTCACTCTCGCTCGTTCAAACTGTCTCTCTCCTGCTCGCGCGCTGTGTTTGGATTCAATTTGCTCGCGCCGCGGCAGTGTGATTGACACGTGATTTCGCTGCTGAATAATGAAGAAGCTGAGCGCTCTCGCACGCGCAATCACGCGCGCACTCACGCACACATTCGTGCGCTGTGATGGATCACAGCATCTGCCATCTATCCTTCCATTTGTCCTACCACTCTTCCACTTCCTCCTCCTCATTCTCCTCCTACTCTAACAGTGCATTATTATTCGTTATACTACCAAGTCCAATTGTTAGGATTTGACAAAATTTGTTTTTCGCCACACTGCAAACAAAGCAGCTGTTTTCCAGTCCCTACGTAGATCTGAAAGACATTGTTTGCAGACGACTCTCGTCTGACGTCAGAACAGGTTTCGGAAAGAAACCTGTACCTTTACCGGAAAGAGTACCCTTTCCAGCCGCTAACATGGAACTAAGAAAGGTGATCAAAAAACAGCTGATCAAAAAACTTTTCATTATTTGTGTTCATTATCCAATAATTAAAACATTTATAATAATATCATCTTATTGTCATTTGAAAGAATAAAAAAGTATAAACTCAACCTCCCACATAATTGAACATCATCTATTAGGTTATTTAGACAAATCAGAATAAACATACTTGGACAATTTTCTGATATTCAGATTACCTCAGATTTGCTAGAGCTATCACCTTCCACTTCTGCTTTCGGAAGTGCTTAGTAAACAACTATTCTCATATATATATTGTTTATTTAAAAAAAAATTTTGTGTGTGGCGAAAAATAGCATTCGCACCACGGGCAAAAATGTTTTTCCGGCTCTCAATCTTTTCTAGTCCTCGGCCTAATCTCATTTTCTGCTCTAGGGTCGAAATATACTATTTTATCTATATATATAAAAGCGAAATGGCACTCACTGACTGACTGACTGACTGACTCACTCACTCACTCACTCACTCACTCACTCACTCACTCACTCGCATAACTAAAAATCTACCGGACCAAAAACGTTCAAATTTGGTAGGTATGTTCAGTTGGCCCTTTAGAGGCGCACTAAGAAATCTTTTGGCAATATTTTAACTCTAAGGGTTGTTTTTAAGGGTTTAAAGTTCGTCTTTTAGCATGTATATTCTTCTTCTCCCAATCTCTTAATTATAATTGAAATTTCCATATCATATGTTACTATAGAACTATAATCTAGATAGAGTACCTCTTCGAAACAGTTGTTAACTGGCAACCAAATATTAATAATTTTGTCAGTTTGGCATTTAGTTGAGTTGACTTTGTTAGGTTGGCACCAAAGTTGAAGATTTAAATGCATTTATTGCGGAAAAATTGATTGGGAACTGCTTCTTCAATCCTGGGAATATTATATTACTGGCAGTCAGGCTCGCTTCGCTCGCCATATCCGTTTAGCCAGACGTTTAGTCTGGATCCCCGACTGGATCGTCCTAACATATGATAAAAATGCTCAAATGAAAAATGCAGTCGAGCGAAGCGAGCCTGCTGATTTCATTCTCGGACGATCCAGTCGGGGGTCCAGGGGGCGGAGCCCCCTGGCTAGACGGATATGGCGAGCGAAGCGAGCCTGACGGCTAGTTTGTTATATTTTCATTGGGTACCTCTGAAGTTGAAAACAATAACAGTTGGTGCTGATCAGCTGAAATAGATCGAAGTAACTTTCTATAGCTCTCGAGTATAAAACTTTTCTGTCCTACATTTTTTGTCATCAAGCTTTGAGTCTAAATTAATTTTTGTGTCTTCAATTTCTGTGTCTTCAAAAATTCTCCAACTTCTCAAGTGATTCTCAAAGTTCATTTAAAGTTAGAAGACAAAATATATTGTGTGTTCGAAAAGTCTTCAACTTTTCAAGTGATTTCCAATGTTCTTTCTCAAGTTGGAAGAAACAAATTCAAATTCAAATTTTATTCAATCCAATTCACAATATTTACAAATTATGAGAAAAAATAATACAGCTTAACAATATTAGAGTAATAAGTTATAATTTTATAAAGTACATAAAAGTCTAATTTATTAAACAATAACATCAGACAAGAATTCGAACATGCTAAACCAGGACTAATTTGTGACAAAATAATTGGTACTGATTAGTTTACAAAGATTTGGGAAGCTATCGTGTATCTTCAGTTTCTCAAGTGATTTGAAAGGATCCTTCTCAAGTTAGAAGATAAAATAGTTCAATGTACATTGATTAGGACCACGGTGATTCTAGTATGCATAAAGGCATAGAAACCTCTAATACAAGGCCGCGGCCTACGATATTGCAACGTCGCAGTGTAGGCCTACAATCTAATACATGATTGGTGAAAAAGATTTTTCCCTCCACCTACTGTCAAAAGTACTTACTTTACTCCCTGAAACATGATACTGAAGTGTCACTTTTTCGCTCTCGGTACTAAAAAACAGAAAAACTCCCTAGGGAGTAAAAGTGACTCCATTTAAATAACATGGGAAGCATCTCTATTTTAAAAACGTACATTTGGAATAGGTCAGAAGGTCTAAGCTCAGATGAGGAAGCATATAGAGTAGTCATTAACCCAACTAAATTCAATACATCAACCAGACATTTGATCGATATATAAAATTTATGTTTGTATGCTGAAATTATTATTACAAACTATCACTATACTAAAAAAAATGTATATATTTTTTTCTTTTATTCCATGTTATTCAAAATATCAGCCAACGAATATTACTTATTAACTAATCAAATTTGTAACGGGAACTTCATCATAGCTGTAGTTTTGGCTGTCATTGTTGTTACAACTTTAGCCGACAGATAGTGCTGTCGGAGGAGAACTGTGATTACAAGCCAGCTGTTTCTGTTTACTTTTTAGTTTATGTTGTAACACATTGTTTGGTCACATACGTTTTTAAAAATTATTTTATTAGCAGTTTTTATAAAAATGTAGGTGGAGGAAAAATGTTGTTTATATCACGAGTGAAAAATGTTTTTTCTCCCTCAGGAAAATTGTTGCCCTCGGCTTCGCCTAGGGCTTCAAACTTTTCCCTCAGGGAGAAAAAACAGCACTTTTCACTCTAGATATACAAATAACTATTAAAAATGCCAGCTGATCTTCTTCACCAATCATGTATTAGATTCTAGGCCTACACTGCGACGTTGCAATATCGTAGGCCGCGGCCTTGTATTAGAGGTGGCTATGGTAAAGGAGAAGACTACAATATTGCTATCCCAGTTTGTAGGAGAAAAGGCAATTTATTAACCCGAGGAAAAGCTATAGTATTTCACACGATGACTTGATTAGTCATATTCTACTCCTGAAACATCATTTCAATGTATTGTCTGTACTTTACATCTCCAGTTAGACAATTCAAACTGTCAACATTCCTACTGAATAAAATCAATTTTTTCTGTTCAAACAATGCTAACCCCTCATAATTAGTGATAGATATTAATTACTTCAAACTTTCAGCATTCTTCATAAATTGGAATCAAAGCTTCCAATCCATATAATAATTCAAAATTGTTAAAAATTCCATATCAAGATTGCGTATTTGTTTGAGTTCAACAAAAATGTTTGTATCACAGGACTAAATTACTTTTTCGCCTCACTTGGATGTAATGAGCTGGTTTTCGTGCGTCATATGGAGGCCGAAAATGATTGTTTTCTGACCAGGCCGGTAAAAGTTTTACGGCCCTAGGGCTGTAAAATAACCTTGAAGTCAGCTGATTCTGATTTGATGTGAACGTGTTTACAAAATGGTTTATGGAACGGAATCAGTTTATGCTTCTAGAATTGAATAAGTATTCTGCAATAAGATACCATCATTTTATTTGGATTAATAAAATACAGATAAGATATATATCATAAACTATTCAAATTCGATTTTCAGAGTAGGATAGAACTTCTAACCTAAACTTCCGAAGTCAACGACAACAAGCATTGTTGACGTTGACATTCATATTGTCCAAATTTTAAGTGTGCTAAAACAGCTGATCAAAAAACTATACATTATTTGTGTTTATTATGCAAGAATCAGAACATTTATAATAATATCATCTTATTGTCATTTGGAAGAATAAAAAGTATAAACTCAACCTCTTACATAATTGAACATAATCTTTTAGGCTATTTAGACAAATCAGGATAAAAAATAAAAATACTTGGACAATTTTCTGATATTCAGATTACCTCAGATTTGCTAGAGTTATGACCTTCCTGTTTTGCTTTCGGAAGTGTCTAATAAACAATTATTCTCATATTTATATTGTTTATTTTCCTGTGTGGCGAAAAATAACGTTCTCACCATGGGCAAAAATGTTTTTCCGGCTCTCAATCTTTTCTAGATTGAAAATCGGTTTGAAAACCGATTTCGAGCCGGAAAAGTCTCATTTTCGGCCCTAGGTGCGAAATATACTATTTCTACGACAGGAAAATTGTCAACTGGCAACTGATTCCTTCAGGAAGGAAGATTCTCATTTTAGTTCACATGAACAAATAACTAACTACTGATAAAAATATACTCATGTACTGAATATAATATTATACTGGAAATACTGATATAAATTCATCATTATTTGATAATAGGTTATTGTTCTCATTCAACACACTTGAACCGACAACTCTTTCCCACAGTGAAGATGACTATGAGAATTCAATTAGTATAATAACGAAACAGGTGTATTGAAGGGGAACAAGCTGACAAATCTAGTAAGCAGCAATTTAGACTACAACTAGGAACAGGTGTCCATAAAAACCACAACCAGTCCACGGTAAACCACATTTCCTAATGAAATTGGCCACCAGATGCTATAAAAGTTTCCCCTCTATTGCTCTATTTATTGCGTTTGTCTACGATTCTCCCTATACTCTCTCCTTGTCTGTAGAATGTTTCTCTGTCAATAATTTGCTTTCTCTTACTGGGCGTTCTTCTTTCTCAATCTCTCAATTCTACTTCTCTCTGTCTTCTATCAATCTCTTATAAATGATATATTATAGTACTTTTTGGAACACCGCCGATCTATGTAGTTGCATCATAATGTTATTATATCATCAATATTCGAATTGCATTCAATCTTCAATCTGATTAATAGTTTTCTCATACTTTGTGAAATTCGTTGAATAATAAGCAATACTGTCATATACTGTAAATCATTGTACTTATAAGCCAGACTATATTGTAACTTACATAGATGAAGAGCTCCAATCTTCTTTTTCTTTCTATCTTCTCTGTCTACCTTATTTCAAAAATTAATTAATTAATAATTAATTTTGAATTTATTAATTCAAATTAATAACTTAAATTAATTAATTAATTAGAGTTATTAATTTGAATTAATATACTAATTCAAAAATTACTAAAGTACTTATCAAGGAAATAAATGTATGGGTTGAGCAGAATATATATTTTACAATTCCTAAATGTTAATAAATCTATTCATGATTCTTTTGAGTTTTGAATGCCTTTCTATCTTTTGTATTATTTATGAAAATTGATTAAGCACTGGGATATGCTCACAACTGAAAATTTCATTTTTTATTGTATTCTTCTTTAGTAGTTTGCATTTAGAAGATTTAAATGTAGGCTGTATGACTTGTTTTTGGTTATCACCTGTATAATTGGTTTCAACACGAAATTATTCAATTCTTATCATTGTGTCATTTATAAGAAGCATTACTATAATATTTATTATATAGGTATATATTTTTTTCCATTTTTCAGTATTGCTATAGGCTACTTCGTACTGTTTGCTTTATGAACTCACAGCTAGCGCACAAGTTTAACTTTGCTGGCTGTGCCAAATCATTCAGATCTATTATAATTTACATTTTTATTATGCATTTTGTATGTATCATTCATGTTTTGTAACTATGTAATTTTGGCAAAATGAACATTCTTAAACATACCTGAACTTTCTTTCTCTCTCTATCTCAAGGGTTAAGTGTAAGAGAGGGTTGGCTGCGCCCTAACTTCACCCTCCCAAGTTTTTAATAAAGACAGATAATTATTAATCAATCAATTTCCTCTTTCAATCTAACATTCCATACCTTTTTTTTTTTGAAAAATCATATCCATCAAAATTTAGGAGAGAGATAGTTTTGGGCTCAGCATGTTGCTCTTCCCCTATATATTGTATTTCATGATTTGTGGTTCTTTTGAATGAATAAATCAATAACTCATAAATTTCCAATCACTTTAACTTGTGTGATGCAGTCTCCTATAAGTTAGTAGGACACATTGGTAGTGACGACTAAAATGAGAGTGCAAATGAGGGAGGGAAAGTGAAAAGTGAGAAAAAAGTTGAGAATAAGAACGGGAAACATACTTAACATATATTGGGCGTTTTTTAGCCGAATGTTAAGATTCTATCCTCACTGGTTTTCAGCCCTTACCTGGCTAATGGGATGGGCTACCAGAGCTGACTCCGACCGCCTCTTAAGGCGTTAGTCTGAAGGGCTGGAAGCTCTCTGATTGGCTGAATATCAGCTGATTCCCAGACGCCAACCTAATTAGAGATCTTCCTGCCCTGCCGATTCCTTTGAAAACGCTTTAAACAGCGCCTAATAGTCTCGTATCCCTAAGGGACACTGTAGATCTCTAGGCTCTTTCTTAAGAGAAATATATTAAGGGAAGAGTGCGTGTTCAAGAAATTGGTAGAAAGAGATAGTGTAATCAAATGGTAGACCAAACGAGGGAAGTATGGGAAATATTACATCACAAAGGACCGAATAGAGACAGTTGCAACAACAACGAAAGGGGGAAAAATTGTAAAAAATTGCTGCAGCAGTAAGGCACACAGATGCATATTGTCCTAAATTGCAGGTGAGAAGTTTTCCGGTATAATTTCAGTATCAATTAATAGGTGCAACTGACCCCGGTTTGTCATGAATTGTGTTTTAATGAATGACTTTTCGTTTTTATAATGATGTAAACTTCAATTGTAATGAATATGTTTGAACATTTTGTTGGTCAACTAATTCGAAGCTTAGTATGTGCAAATTGGTACTTACGTTATCATGTAGCATGAAAAATATCAATTATTTTTTTAGTATGGTGATGAACTTTCATTCATATCGTTGCGCATGACAATCATTGAAAGGAGGGAGGAAGTAATTGGTTATGAGAGTAATTTTATCATGTTAGTTCAATTAATTGTAGAGTAACTCTATTAAAGAATTATTCCTCTATTGTTCCTATAATATATAATGAACTATGGTTCAATGTTTGGAAGATTACTTCCGAATGTAACCAATTAATAGTTATTTGAGTGTAGTATTTCTGTTTCCCTTCCAGTTAAAATTTGAAAATTCCGTCAAAATTTGAAATTATTCGTTTCTGTTGTTTTTGAGTGGAAAAAGACTAAATTCGAATAATCTGGTGTGGCGCACTCACACAACTTTCCTTGCCGTTATGAAAATTAATCACCTGACGCTAGTGTACACGCGCATCTCAAGTTTACTATTCAAAGATTTGAGCCAGCTGGTAATAGGACAATAACGCTGTAGACATACTAGGTCTGCTATCTCTTCATAGTGAATGATCTAATAGAATCAACAGTTGCCAACAGTTTGCAATAAAATAATCACATTTTATCGAATTTCGAGCTTATTTTCAATTTTAGGTGAAAATGTTACTGGACATTAATTGAAAAGATTTTCATGCTCAATCTTTTCCACCTGAAACTTTTTGTTCAAATTGTATCTGAAGCCTGATAATTGGGAATCTGAAATCGAACTTTGCATAGATGAGGCGAAGCTCCTGAAATTTCTACAGATATTAGACTTGCGGCAGTTGGTAGAGCTTATCAATGACTTTTCTAGGTATGAATTTGATCAAAATCGTTGGAGCCGTTTTCGAGAAAATCGCGAAAACCCCTGTTTTTGACAACATTTTTGCCATTTTAGCAGCCATCTTGAATTGCATTTGATTGAAATTGTTCGTGTCGGATCCTTATAATGTAAGGACCTTAAGTTCTGAATTTCAATTCATTCCGTTAATTGTGAGATGAGATATCGTGAACACAGACGCACATACACTCATACACACACACACAACACACACACACACACACACACACACACACACACACACACACACACACACACACACCACCACACACACACACACACACACACACACACACACACCACACACACACACACACACACACACACACACACACACATACAGACCCATACCCAAAAACCAATTTTTTGGACTCAGTGGACCTTGAAACGTATAGAAATTTAGAAATTCGGGTACCTTAATTTTTTTTGGAAAGCAATACTTTCCTTACCTATGGTAATAGGACAAGGAAAGTAAAAAAGTGGCAAAGGAGAGGAAACTAGGAAAAAGGTCACGTGAAGTAGAATCAAGTGTGAAAAAGAGAATAAATAAGTGAGAAAGGCAGGAATGAAAGGAACAAAGAGAGGACGAAAAAGAGAAGAGATTCGAAGAATACGAGAGGAACGAAAGAAAAAGATTCAGATATGAGATTTGAAATTTCTAAGAGAGAAAAGAGAGGGAATGTGCAGATTGCGCCCAATACTTTCCTTACCTATGGTAATAGGGCAAGGAAAGTAAAAAGTGGAATCATAACCTCATTTCGGACATTTATAATATTATCTAAATTTGGAAGAGAAATAGTACAAGGAGTATCCTTAGGCTCGTTAGTCAAGACAAGACGTGATCAGACACGTTCAGTCACAATACTTCACATAGTTGCTTATGGAGACATGTCTAATTGCAATGACTAATCAGTGTGAGTTGCGTCATGAGCGACAATGTAAAGTATTGTGACTAAACGTGTCTGATTATGTCTTGTCTTGTCTTGACTAACTGGTGTGCGCCTATAGTGAGGTCCACGTTATAATGACAGTATTTGATCAACTTTGGTTTTGCTATCCTTGTCTATCATTCGACAAATCTGGTGGTACTATCCATTTCTAGGTCCAAAACGATGCCAATTATGTTTTCGACAGTGTAGAAATATAATAAATTAATTTAGAGAATCGGCATCGCTATTTTTCTATCTTCATCCACTGTCCACACAACGTTCTTGAATACCTCAGATAATTTTGCAGAACTCTCAAATCTTGTAAACATTTCATTGGCGGATGCAGAAGTGTGGTTCAGGCTAATGGTTATATTTTAAATGAAAGGAAAACTGAAAATGTTATCTTAGTTTGAGACCTTATGATAAAGAACTCATTGAACACGGTGTAGTTAATAATGTAAAGTTCTTGGGTGTTCATGTGATCATCAGCTGACATGGGGGAAACATATCGATTATCTGAAAACGAGGCTTTCAAGAGTGGTGTATCTTATAGGACGTCTGAGAATTGTGTTACAGCAAACTGTGTAAGAATGGCTTATTTCGCCTTTTTCAGTCGGTTATCAAATACTGCTTACTTTTATGGGGTAACTCTGCTAGGGTGACGAAGTACTCAAGTTACAAAAAAAGGTTGTAAGGATTATGAGCAGTGCAAAGTATTTGGATCATTGCAAGCCTTTATTCGTTAAACTGGAGATAAAAACTATTATTAATCTGTACATTTTTGAATTAGCTGTATACTCTTTGAAAAAAAATGCCTTACATTACTCTTAATTAAGACATCCACTCACATAATACACGAAATAAAGCAAAAATGAGTTTTCAGTACTATAGATTGGAAAAGTCACTCAAGAGTCACATAGTAATTAGCAAAAAAGTTTATAATAAGCTATTTGACAGCATTTGTAAATACTCTTATAATCAAATGTATTTTTAAGAAAATTGGATGTTTGGCTGGTTGAAAATCCTTTCTATAGTATTAAGGAGTTCTTTGAAAATACAAATGTAAACTTTTAGGTTTGAGTAAGAATGCCTGTACTGCTTTTCTAATTTATTGTTTTATATTGTCATGTGCACAAATTTCAAAGTGTAATGTTTTAGCTTAGCTCTATGTTACATTGACGTTGTCGATACATGTATTTGTTGATGGCAATAAAAAATATTTGATTTGATTTGATTTGATTTGTCATTATAACGTGGACCTCACTATAGCCTTAGTTTTTCTCTCCCATTCAGTGCTTTCTTGTGAAAATAAAAAAAATAAATAAAAGAAAATAAAAATGTGCACTTTTACACCAACTTAAAACCTCTATCCTGCAATACATAATAAATAACCTATATTGATTGAAGAGTTTAGAAAAATGTTCTGCAACTTTCCCGGAAGTTTTTAAAAACAGGTAAGCCAAATACATTATTCTCATTCTCGTAACTTGCTCTGCAAAAAACATCTCCAACACCCATTAATATTCGAGATTACTTACGATTTTGTGTATTTTCAGCGGCACCATAAAAAAGTTCCTTGGACTTACAATGTGATAAAGCGGGTAGCTTACTAAATATTCTCGAAAGTCCACTTCAAGAATTGTGAAAAATGTAAAGAATTACGGCTATTTCTATCTTTCAAGCTGTGAAATTTTTATCCCTCGTGCATCAACTTATCTTGTGCGAATTTATTTTGGCTTGAGTGTTTACTTTTCAATGAGGTTTTAATGGTTGGGATTAGATACTTTTCAATTCTTTACTTCCTCCCTATTTTTCCAGACTTTCTTTTTATTTTATTTCCCAGACCTTGTTTTTCACGCAGAATAAGGTCACGTCTTGAGAGTTTTTTTCCATTATGGCTGTGCAAAGGCTAAAAATAAACTTTTTACTCGAGATAATTTTATACTTTTTACTCGTATCAAAATGAAAAAGTTTTCTCAGGAAATCATTTTTCTTCTGATCATTACTTTTTAACATATGAGTGCCTAAAGTTTAAATTTTTGGGACAGAACATTTCAAATGCTATAGAAGATAATTCATGAGATTTAAAGGATAGATTCTTCATGGTATTGCTGATCTAGTAGAACAAATTTTTTTCAAAGATATCAATTTTCAAGATAGTTATTCAATTTACTAAAAATAATCAAAAATAGCTTCTAGTTGAGTTATTTTGATTAAATAACTTTTCCAGAAATTGATATTTTCAGAAAATTTGTATTTCAATACATTAACAATACCATGAAGAATCCATCTTCCAAATCTCATGGATTTATACCGAATTTGAAATGTTCTGTCCCAAAAATTCAAACTTCAGTCGCTCATATCTCATAAAGTAATGATCGGGAAAAAATTGATATCCTGAGAAAACTCTTTTATATTGATAGCTCGATGATATACAAATCAAAATACTTTGAAAATTATCACGAGTAAAAAGCTTATGTTTAGCCTTTGCGCTGCCTTATAGACCGGAAAACTTGGATTCTGTCTTCACGCATGAATAAAAATACCATTATTGGAATAAAAATAGCTTAACTGATATGATATTTATATCATATAATTCAATGGATCATTAGTATAATTTAATTCAATGATTCTAGATCATAAATTCTCCAACTCATTCCTAAAAAACATTGTCTATATAGAAATGTTCGTTTCGACTGTGTCAATATCTCGACAGGTGGTAAGTATCATCATCATCCAATATGGACTAGGCTTGTAAAGCCTGTTCCGGTGTCCACCGCTTCCTCGGTCTTCCGACGTCTCTTTTCCCATCCAACTGCAACTTCCAAGCTCCTAGTGGAAGACGAGCTGATGGCATACGGCGCAGGTCATTTGTCCACCTCAATCAGTATTTTTGTATGATTTGTGTTAGTGGTTGCACATTGCACTCACTTCGAATTGTTTCATTTCTTATGTGGTCTCATCTTGAGAATCCTTGAATGCTGCGCAGAAACCTCATCTCTGATGCCTGAATTCGCGTGTCATCATTCTTGGTTTTTGTCCATACCTCACTATCGTATGTCATTAAAGGGATGGCCATTGTCCTACAGAACTTAATCTCAGTCTCTTTTCTGGCCTTACCCTTTAATGTTCGGTGAATGACTCCAAAAATTGAGTTGAACTTTGCTATATTCTGAGGTATATCACATTCTAGATACATCACAGCCGAGATATTTAGAGTTGCTCACCTGTTCCATTATTATATTATTCAAAACTATTTTGGAACGCAAGTGCCACTTGGGCTACAGTATCTTCTTCTTCTATATATATAAAAGCGAAATGGCACTCACTCACTGACTGACTGACTGACTGACTCACTCACTCACTCACTCACTCGCAGAGCTAAAAATCTACCGCACCAAAAACGTTCAAATTTGGTAGGTATGTTCAGTTGGCCCTTTAGAGGCGCACTAAGAAATCTTTTGGCAATATTTTTACTCTGAGGTTGATTTTTAAGAGTTTAAAGTTCGTCTTTTAGCATGTATATTCTTCTTCTCCCAATCTCTTAATTATAATTGAAATTTCCATATCACATGTTACTATAGAACTATATAATCTAGATAGAGTACCTCTTCGAAACAGTTGTTAACTGGTAACTAAATCAATAATTTTGTCAGGTTGGCATTAAGTTGAGTTGACTTTGTTAGGTTGGCACCAAGTTGAAGATTGAAATGCATTTATCGCGGAAAAATTGATTGGGCACTGCTACTTCAATCCTGGGAATATTATATTACTAGCCGTCAGGCTCGCTTTGCTCGCCATATCCGTTTAGCCAGATGTTTAGTCTGGCCCCCGACTGGATTGTCCTAACATATGATAAAAATGCTCAAATGAAAAATGCAGGCGAGCGATGCGAGCCTGCTGATTTCATTCTTGGTCGATCCAGTCGGGGGTCCAGGGGGCGGAGCGCCCTGGCTAGACGGATATGGCGAGCGAAGCGAGCCTGACGGCTAGTTATGTATATTATATGATAGAATTATAGTACACTTTGAAATTAATAAGATAATAGAATAAGGCCCCTGTTTCATAAAAACATGGAAGTCCTGTAATACAGGAACAGCTGATTTTATCGGCTATATTGAGCATGTAATTGGAATGGTGATTCTCCTGTATTACGTGACTTATAAGTTTTATGAAATAGAGCCAAGAATAAAAATTATAACCACTAGTTTAAGTGATCACACCATCGTCAGGTTAAAAAATAATTCTATCTTATAAATACAAGAAAGTAGCCCTGAATTCATACATTTATTTATTTAATTACATTGAAGATCATGTCTCCATTTTCCCTCATACTCTCATTCACCTACCACACTATACATTCCTCAATCCCCCCGCCTCGTGTAAAACATACTTCAAAACTCCTCACATTCTATCATATCCTGTCATATCCAATCCGGTTGATCCAGATCCTCAATTCAGATTTCAATTTGTTAGGCAAACGAGAAGAATATCAACTCTGATACATTGCATCGTAGCTAAGGTGGGGGTAGCTACGTTGGCATAAGATGTCTATCTGCTATCAACAGACCTAGGGCTGTGTAGTTGTGAATCATAAAATGACGGCCATAAAACGAGACAGGGAGAGAGAGAGAGAAAATGAAACTGTCAGCATTGGTTGAGTGGGGGAAAGTTGGTAGTATTTATGAGGAGTAAAAGAGAGGGAGAAGAGTGAAAGGAGAGAGAGGAGACTAAAAAAGTGATAGTGACACTGTCAGCATTGGTTGGATGGGGGGAAGTTAGTTGTATTTATGGGGAAAACTGACAGTTTGAAGTGAAAAACATTGGAGGAGAAGTCATGGGCGATAGAAAAAATGTCAGCATTAGTTAGATATGGGAAGTTGGTGGTGTTTATGAGGAATCCTGTCAGTAGAAAGTGAATTGAATTGAAGCAGGAGACCTGTCGGGAGGAAAGGCATTGATATGGAGACTAAGCAGAGCACTTGGCTGGAAATAGCTTATAAAACTCCAGTCAAGTGAGGCTCGGAAAGGCGGTGGGTGGGGGAAATGATAGTTATCAGAAAAATGGTACTTGTAGAAGTAGGTACCAGGCTTGCGAGCTGCGAGATGGGATAAAGCTTCATGCGATACTGCAATAGAATAGCTTGAGAGTGTACATGTTAAAAGATGCAGGCTAAAAGGGTTGATGGACGCTGGGTGGAAGAAAGAGAGATGAAGGAGGAGCGGAAGAGAGACGGAGTCGAGGAGAGAGCGAAAGAGGGGAAAATGATGATAAAGGAGAGGAGGTTGGAAGGGCAGGGATGAAAGATGGGAAATGGTGAGGGGTTGGGGTGGCGATGGAGGTGGTGGAGGTGGAGGAGAAATAAGAGGATGTAGAGTGTAAGAAAAAGGAGAAGTGGTGTAGATGAAGAAGAGGAAAGGATTAAGAGGAGAAGGAGGAGATGAATGAGAAAGGGGTTATGGAGGAAAACAAGGTGAATGAGTGGAGGGTTCAAAAGAAGAATAAGAAGAAGAAGAAGAAGAAAAAGAAGAAGAAGAAGGAGAAAAAGAAGAAGGATGAGAAGGAGGAGAAGGTGGTGAAGAAAGTAGAGAAGGAGGAAAAGGTGGTGAAGGAGGAGAAGGAGGAAAAGGAGGAGAAAGTGGTGAAGGAGGAGGAGGAGAAGGAGGAAAAGTAGGAGGAGGAGGGGAAGGAGTAGAAGGAGGACAAGGAGGAAAAGGAGGAAAAGGAAGAAAAGTAGGAGAAGGAGGAGAAGGAGAAAAAGGAGGAGAAGGTGGTGAAGGAGGAGGAGAAGGAGGAAAAGTAGGAGAAGGAGGGGAAGGAAGAAAAGTAGGAGAAGGAGGAGAAGGAGGAGAGGAGAAGTAGGAAAAGAGGTGATGGAAAAGAAGGAGGTGGGAGTGGTGATGAGGAAGAAGGAGGTGATGAGGAAAAGAGGGGATGGAGAAAAAGGAGAGGCGAAAAGAGAAGTAGGAGAAGGAGAGGAGGTGAAGCTGTGGTAAAGGAGGAAGGTAGGAGGAGTTAGAGAAAAAATAGAGGCGAAAAAATGAGCACATGATAGAAACAAGAAATGGAAAATCAGAGAGAGAAAAAAGTCACAGTTGAGAAGAATTACAAGGAAAATAAAAGTAATCAATAGGAGAATAAGAAAGATGGAGACATCAGCAGCAATAGTGAGAGGAGAAAGATGTGAAGTGAGGCAGGAAAACGAGAGGAATTTTGTTCTCCTTTCCATAGAAATTAATAGGAAAACATCAAGAGAGAGTGTGAGAATGGAGAGGAAGATAAGAAAATAAGGAAAGTACAAATAAGGAGGAGATTGGAAAAGAACGGAATCGGAAAGTAGAAGTAATAATATTAAAAGAAGAAGGAGGAGCACAAAAGGGGGAGGATAATAAAGAGAAGAAGTGACATTGAAAAAAAAACTCGAATATACACAATAAAGGATGATAATGAGTGAGCAAAATTAGAACATGGATCTCTTGAAGAGAAATATACTACAAATTGATGGAGGAAGTGAAGAGTCGGAAAAGTGAAGACAAGATCAAAATCTGGTGAAGAAAACAATGAAAAGAAATATCAACCAGTAGAAGAAACAGAAGAGATAAACTAGAGAAGGCATGTGAGAATAACAGAAGGAAGTAAGAACAAGAAAAACAATGAATAGAGGGTATGGTAGAAGGGATGATGATGATGATGATTAAATATCATTGAGAGAGACAGAGAGCAGTCTGATAAAAGATGAGAGTTTTCAGGTGATAAGAGAACCCGCTAAAAAGGCTCTCAACCGATGTAGGAGATATTCATGCCGAGATAAGAAATCTGTGTAAACATGGTAACATGAAAAATCTGATCCATGACCTGCAGCATTGGGGCTGTCCTGTCGTCCTCGACAATTTCCTACCCTGACCACTTCAGGACATCTCGTCCTTTTATTATCGTCCTTTTTATTATCATCCTGTTTCTCATCCTTTCTCTATTTTCGCTCTTGATTGCACACAAGGCAACAAGAGTCCTTCATCCTTTTTATCGCTTTCGTATCCTTTAAGGCAATCTCACAAATATAGATCACTTGTCAGATAGCTTGTTTGTTCATGGATGGTGGGAAAAACTCTTTTATTTTCAAGCACAGTTCATGATTTTCAATTATAGCTTCAGTATTTTGAAATTGCAGCTTCGCTTGTCAATCATGGGAAGCCTAACCTTCCAGTTAGAGTTTTGAAGTATGTTTTACACGAGGCGGGGGGATTGAGGAATGTATAGTGTGGTAGGTGAATGAGAGTATGAGGGAAAATAGAGACATGATCTTCAATGTAATTAAATAAATAAATGTATGAATTCAGGGCTACTTTCTTGTATTTATAAGATAGAATTATTTTTTTAACCTGACGATGGTGTGATCACTGAACTAGTAGTTATAATTTTTATTCTTGGCTCTGTTTCATAAAAGTTATAAGTCCTGTAATACAGGAAGAATCACCATTCCAATTACATGCTCAATATAGCCGATAAAATCAGCTGTTCCTGTATTAAAGGACTTCCAAGTTTTTATGAAACAGGGGCCTTATTCTATTATTTTATTAATTTCAAAGGGTACTATAATTCTATCATATAATATACATAATCACCTAATTTGATCAGCTGTGGTAGAATATTATTGCAATGGAGCTTGGAGAAAACACTCCTTCATTTCAACCGATAAAACAATTCAATAGCTGTTGACTCTGTCATAGAGAAACAATAGCATAAGTAGATATCCCATGGTATAGGGCGTTTATGTCGCAACTTTTACTGTTATCTCAAGCCGATAGTTCATGTATTTCTTTCCCGTGAAGCTGTGTGACACTGGTAGTCTCTCATATTGTGCCGTTCATACACTCTCACCCCAACAAAACAGTAAAATTCGACAATAATTAACAGTAATCGGCTTGGGATAACAGTAAAAGTTGCGACATAAACGCCCTATACCATGGGATATCTACTTACGCTATTGTTTCTCTATGACTATGTTCATAATTAATCTTATATCATATAGGCCAGTTTGAGACTGTGTTAGTGGGTTTGACCACACTTTTTCGAAAAGTTAGTACAGAATTTAAGTTTTCTCGATTATGAGAAAATGGTACTTTGCATGTACTTCATTTTTTTCTGTTTCGGATGCTATTCTTCAACCGATAATCATGAAAATGAAAACCAAATTGTTCAGAAAGATTTGGACATATCGCGCCTTACCTCCAAATTCCAATTTTACAACTAGAAAAGACTTTGAAAGTCGATCAACTTGGAGAAAATTTGACATTCAATAGAAAAAATTTGGTAAGTGATATCAAAATTTGGAGGTAAGACGCGAGATGTCCAAATATTCCTGAACAATTTGGTACAGTTTTCATGATTATCGGATGGAAAATAGCGTCCGAAACAGAAAAGAACAAAATGCCTGTTTCAGTCCTTTTCCCGACGGGAACGCGGCTCTTAAATTGAAACTTATACTCAATAGAATCATCTCCCTTGTTATTATAATTGTAACTAATATCCTAGCGAATCATGTAAAGCAGTAAGTTACTATGGATATGGAGTTGTGAACTACTACTGTAATGTATTCTGAAGTTCTGAACTGAATCTGATACTATTGTGATATATAGACTAACAACACTATTACAATAACAGTGAGACTAAGTAACTTGCTCTTCAAAACCGCTTCAAATCTGAAACCAAGAATTCTCGGAAACCTAAAGTGGCTAGCGAGATGTAGCGGAAGGCTAGGAAAAAGAACGGCTAGTGAAAAGAAAACCAAACATGTGATGGAGAAGAGTTAGAATGGAAGGAAAATGGAATGAAAGAGAGTTAGAATTAATTTAGGAAGATAAAATGGGAGGAAAATGGAATGAATGAGAGTAAGAATAATACGAAGATGAAATGGGAAAAAGCTTGAATGAGGGAAAAAAGGAATTGAAGAGAGTTAGAATTATAGGAAGATGGAATGGCAGAGAGTTAGAATGGAAGGAAAATGAAATGAAAGAGAAATTGATTAATAGGAAGATGAAGTAGGATATACAGTTAGAATGTGAGGGAAATAAAATAAGAGAGAGTTGGAATGATGGAAAGATGAGATGAAAAAGAGCTAGAATGGAAGGTAAATGAAATTGAAGAGAGTTGGAGTAATAGAAAGATGGAATTGATAGGGTTAGAGTGTAAGGGGAATGGAATGAAAGAGAGTTAGTATAATAGGAAGACGTAATGGGGTTGAGTTTGACTGGAAGGAGAATGGGATGATGGAGAGTAAGAATTATAGGAAGATGAATTGAAAGAAAATGGATCGATAAGAAGATGAATTGAGAGAGAGTTAGAATAGAAGAGAAATGGATGGAAGAGAGTTAAAATTATAGGAAGATGGAATAGGATAGAGTTAGAATGAGGAAAAAAATGGGAGAGAGTAAGAATGAAAGAAAAATGTAATAGGAGAGAGTTGGAATCATAGGAAGATGAAATGGGATAGGGTTTGAATGGAGGGAGAATGGAATGAAAGAGAGACAGAATTATTGGAAGATGAAATGGGATAGAGTTAGAATGAAAAGTAAATTAGATTGAAGAGAGTTAGAATTATTATAGGAAGATGAAAGAAAGAAAGATAGAGTTAGAATAGAAGAAAAATTGAATGATAGAGAGTTAGAATTATAGGAAGATGGAATGGGATAGAGTTAGAATGAGAGGAAAATTAAATGGGAGAGAGTAAGAATGGAAGAAAAATGAAATGGGAGAGAGTTGGAATCATAGGAAGATGAAATGGAATAGGGTTTGAATGGAGGGAGAATGGAATGAAAGAGAGAAAGAATTATTGGAACATGAAATGGGATAGAGTTAGAATGAAAAGTAAATTAGATTGAAGAGAGTTAGAATTATTATAGGAAGATGAAAGAAAGAAAGAGTTAGAATAGAAGAAAAATTGAATGATAGAAAGTTAGAATTATAAGAAGATGAAATGGGAGGGAGTTAGAATGAAGGAAAATGGATTGAAGAAGAGAAAAGATCACTTACTGAGGGGAGCTATCCCGAGGGATAACTTGCAGTAGACTTGGACTCTTACTTTCCGGGCAATATGACGATGATGTCGACTTTCAAGATGATGTCGACTCTCAAGATGATGCGCCTCCATGATGTTCTTCGCCTTAGACGATCACTGTGATGTCGGCAACAATAATAAATATAACCTCGTTTTCCACTCTTCACTCTTGTCCACAGTTCACTGTTTCGCTCCAAAACTTTCTCATCTTCGCTTCAATTTGAACAATAATTCTCCTGAAAAGCCCACTCAACTACTTTATCGTTCACTTTCTTCCTGGAGTGGAACCACTTGATTCCATAGTGAGATTGACTTTCTATTGTTATCATCTTTTCGAATCAAATAAGGTTTGTTTTGCTTTAATCAATATAATCATAGTTTCAGATTGAAGATTTGGTGTTGAAATTGAAGTGAACATAACCTCTACATAATATTTGGACGATTTGTGACAAAATCAGGAAATTGAAGAAGTTTTGGGCAATAGCCTGTTTTTTCTTTTCCGACTATTGTATTGTTCGCTCTATCTAATAAATAAATAAATAAATAAATAAGGAGACTAAGGAGAAGGTGGTATCAAAACTAAGAACTGTTATAAAGATAAATTCCAATTATAATTTTGAATATTCAAAAGGCTATTTTGAAGACCGGAACAGGCAGGAAGTCAGAAGTAAATGATCAATGTGAGGTGTATTTAGAAACAATTTTACATAAATTTTTCACTAAGATGAAATTGATACTGCACTGGATCTTGAGAGTAAAACTATGTTGTAAACTGTTCAAAACTCTGTCCGAAGCAAGTTGATATTATCATCATCATCATCATCTTACGTACAAGGATTAGGTTAATGCCTGTTCCGACTTACAAACAGCTTATTAATATCTATATTTCAATTACAAAATTACTCTATAATTTATACAAGTAGTGTATTTATTGCCATCTCTTCCGTGGCCTACCAATAGATCTTTTCCCTGCCGGTTTATACTTCAATATCTGTAGAGGAATCCTTTCTGCCGCCATTCTTTCCACATGGTCTTTCCACTGCTTCCGGTATTGTGTGACTTTTTCCAACAAGCTGTAAATTCCTAGCTCTGCTCGGATATCATCGTTTCTGATGTGGTCCCTTCTATCGCAGCCCTTGGTTCTCCGGAGGAATCGCATCTCCGCCGCCTGCACTCTACTCTCTAGGGGTCTAGTTGTAACCCACGACTCGCTTCCGTAGAGGAGGACTGGAGCAGCCATTATTCAATAAAATTTCTTTGATATTATTATAAATGAATAAATATAATTGTATTGCCGCTCAACATTACATTAGTTATGGACAACGTCGGAAATTATTGTTTAGCAAACATAGTCAACCTATATTATAACATGGAGGGTTAATGTAAGAAACACCAGTCAAAATAACATGCACGTGAAATATTACGTAGAAGAGATAACATGAATACTAGAAAAAATAGTATAAAATAGTTCATCTTAAAGAATAATTTGTTGAAATTCGAAAAACTCTTTCACACTATAAAATGGATTTTTAATTAACCAGCTATGTAGCCTATTTTTGAATAATTGAAATGGAGCTTCTATCCACTCATGTGATAATTTATTAAACATTCTCATTCCAACAACTTCATAGCTATCCTGAGATCTAGTCAGCCTACAGAAAGGTATTTCTACATTTCCTTTAATCCAAGTGTTGTGGGAATGTATATTTCTCCTTAGCAGATTATTAGGCAAGTTATTTTTTGTATATAAGAGACAAGTAAAAATATACAGGTTTATTACTGTCAGTATACCTATTTGAGCGAATAACGGTTTACATAGGGACAATCTTTCAGAATTTGTGATTATTCTTATAACTTTTTTTAATTATAAATATATATTGAACATATCACATAATTTTAATATATCAACATTAATGAGTATTATAATTATAGTGTAGCCTGGACTCTTATTAGGAAATCCTATTATCGTTTTCTAAACTATTTCTGTTTCTAACAAATGATTTATCCCGTAGTAAGCCTTGAGGCATTTTTAAGGCATGGTTGAATGATCAAAATCTTCAACAACGTCATAGTCTTCATGCGAAATACAGTAGGCTAGTGTTCACAAGGCTTCATATTATGAAATGAATCACCTTTGTATCAAATTTAAATAAAAAGTAACTAAAAAACTTAAACAGGATATCAACACCTGGATCAAATGCAATTACTTCTTCTATCTATGAGATGTTTCTTTCAAAGTTTACTCTTTTGACTTGTGTGCTTGCTTATTCTGCAATCCTTTGTAATTCATCTAGTACTTCAATTTTTTTTTTAACACCTGGTCCTATCGGTTTCTTTTTTCCATCCTTCCCTTATTATTCTTCCCCCATCCCATCCTTCCATATCTACCGTCTATTTACTTTTCCTGATACCTTTTCACCTTCTCAAGGATTGAAGGTTTTCCTAGTACATGGATATCCATAGTTGGAAAAACCCTTCAATCTTCCATCCTTTTTCTGCACCACTTTCTTTTTATTTTGTTTTAATGTGTATTGTTGTTGTTCGCATGTATTCTTTTTGTTAATCTTTGTGTTGGACTTGTATGTGTGTGTGAAAATAAATAAAGAAATTTGATTAGGTTTCAGTAATCAACATTGAATAATTTAATGATTTATATAAAAACGTATATATTCCGGGCTACCTAATTTTCTAGTTGCAAAATAATACCATAGTACTTTTTCAAGAACTTTTTAGGATAAATTAACATATTTCGTATTTGGTGAGCAATATTTATAACAAGATTTACAGCTGTGCTTAGTGAGAGAAGTTGTGTGTATTTTTGCGTTCAAAATTTTATAAAATAACTTGATTAATTCTATATGAAGTGATAATTAAGTGTTATATTTAAATATAGTTTGGTGTTTTGATTTCTCTAAATTCAAAATTTTTAGCTTATATATATTTTTGGACGAAAATTGAACTTGAACGGTTTACAGTAGAAACATAACCTATTTTTTGGACATTTTATTAATTTATCAAAATTTGGGAATGGAATAGATTTGGGCCAAGCCTGTTGTTCCTTCCTAATCATATTTTTATGATTTGTGATTCTGTCCACGAATAAATAAATAAATAAGTTAAAAAGAACTTGTTTCAGATGCTCACACCATTTGAAGTTTTCAATATAAACTATTGAGTTTATTGCATGATGAGTTTGAAACTATTGAGTTTATGCAGAAGCATGATGACTTTTGAACTCTATTTGGGAATTTGATTTTAATGTTGCTCATGTTACCTTGACGCATCAGTGAGTCACTCAAGTTTCATGGTTTTATATACAGCCTTTCAACATCTTCCTTCCCCTCACATTTGTTTCCGACTTAATCAGTGAACTAGATAATATTCTTCCTTATTCGCTGCTTAGTGCCATTCATACCATCCATTCATTCAACCAATCCGCTCGCCTGCTACAATCTACAACCTGCACTGAAGACAACATGCTCCGGATGATTGCAACATGCACTTGCATGTCAGACAACATCAACATGACGTCAGCAAGTCACAACATGACAGCTTATCGAACAGGTACTTTTAACATATGCTAATACACAACAGCTGGTGATGATTTACCTCCACCCTTACAACTAGTACAAGTACGTAAACAATAACAATAACAAAGGGTCTAACAACACATGTCGAAATTCGTAGGCCACCACTTCATTAATTCGCGAAGGGTAGAAGTAGAGAATGAAGAAGGGAAGATGAAGAGGGAAGAAAACTCACCCCAAAGTATAGGAAGTGCCCATTCACCCCTCGGTTATGAATAATCGGATACAGGTTTTATAGTCAGGCTCAGACTTTTCACTCTACACTGTCATCCTCCCTCATAAATCGCATCAACGCTTTCCATCCAACCAACGCTGACAGTCTGACGTGAGTCTCACTGCATGTAATACGCACTTGTCGTAGCATGACACTCTTTCCGGCATTCGGAATAAATCACACGCAACAGCGGATAAATCTGTTGATTCCTTTAGCTGCCTGAACAGGCTACTGATCCTGGATATGTCAGATTATTCCGGTGATTTCCCTGTGTATGGTTGGGATTTTTTTTCCATAAAGGACCAGGAGAATACATTCAAGCACAGATATGAGCTTAGCAACCATGTATGGTTAGACCGAGTATGAGCTATATTTTTGATGTGGAATTTTCACTGAATGATAGAATACTTTAATAAAACAATATTAGAAATCTTGAAGCACCCTTTATTTGAAAAAAAAACTTTGAAATAGTTTAACAACTAGT